>NW_025550150.1:0-56323 GCF_905237065.1 Salmo salar | reverse complement strand
TACTCTACTACTCAGAGGTACTCTGCAACTCAGAGGTACTCTACTACTCTACTACTCAGAGGTACTCTACTACTCTACCACTCAGAGGTACTCTACTGCTCTACTACTCAGAGATACTCTACTACTCTACAGCTCAGAGTTACTCTACAGCTCAGAGTTACTCTACTACTCAGAGGTACTCTACTACTCTACTACTCAGAGGTACTCTACTACTCTACTACTCAGAGGTACTCTACTACTCTCAGCTCAGAGGTACCCTACTACTCTACTACTCAGAGGTACTCTACTACTCAGAGGTACTCTCCTACTCAACTACTCAGAGGTACTCTACTACTCAGAGTTACTCTACTACTCTACTACTCAGAGGTACTCTACTACCCTCAGCTCAGAGGTACTCTACTACTCAGAGGTACTCTACTACTCAGAGGTACTCTACTACTCAGAGGTACTCTACTACTCTACTACTCAGAGGTACTCTACTACTCAGAGGTACTCTACTACTCTACTACTCAGAGGTACTCTACTACTCTACTACTCAGAGGTACTCTACTACTCTACTACTCAGAGGTACTCTACTACTCTACTACTCAGAGGTACTCTACTACTCTACTACTCAGAGGTACTCTACTACTCAGAGGTACTCTACTACTCTACTACTCAGAGGTACTCTACTACTCTACTACTCAGAGGTACTCTACTACTCTACTACTCAGAGGTACTCTACTACTCTACTACTCAGAGGTACTCTACTGCTCAGAGTTACTCTACTACTCAGAGGTACTCTACTACTCAGAGGTACTCTACTACTCTACTACTCAGAGATACTCTACAGCTCAGAGTTACTCTACAGCTCAGAGTTACTCTACTACTCAGAGTTACTCTACTACTCAGAGTTACTCTACTACTCAGAGGTACTCTACTACTCTACTACTCAGAGGTACTCTACTACTCTCAGCTCAGAGGTACCCTACTACTCTACTACTCAGAGGTACTCTACTACTCTACTACTCAGAGGTACTCTACTACTCTACTACTCAGAGGTACTCTACTACTCAGAGTTGCTCTACTACTATACTACTCAGAGGTACTCTACTACCCTCAGCTCAGAGGTACTCTACTACTCAGAGGTACTCTACTACTCAGAGGTACTCTACTACTCAGAGGTACTCTACTACTCTACTACTCAGAGGTACTCTACTACTCTACTACTCAGAGGTACTCTACTACTCAGAGGTACTCTACTACTCTACTACTCAGAGGTACTCTACTACTCAGAGGTACTCTACTACTCAGAGGTACTCTATTTCTCAGAGGTACTCTACTACTCTTCTACTCAGAGTTACTCTACTACTCTACTACTCAGAGGTACTCTACTACTCTACAGCTCAGAGGTACTCTACTACTCTACTACTCAGAGGTACTCTACTACTCTACTACTCAGTGGTACTCTACTACTTTACTACTCAGAGTTACTCTACTACTCTACTACTCAGAGGTACTCTACTACCCTCAGCTCAGAGGTACTCTACTACTCAGAGGTACTCTACTACTCAGAGGTACTCTACTACTCAGAGGTACTCTACTACTCAGGGTACTCTACTACTCAGAGGTACTCTACTACTCTACTACTCAGAGGTACTCTACTACTCAGGGTACTCTACTACTCAGAGGTACTCTACCTCAGAGGTACTCTACTACTCTTCTACTCAGAGTTACTCTACTACTCTACTACTCAGAGGTACTCTACTACTCTACAGCTCAGAGGTACTCTACTACTCAGAGGTACTCTACTACTCTACTACTCAGAGGTACTCTACTACTCTACTACTCAGAGGTACTCTACTACTCTACTACTCAGAGGTACTCTACTACTCTACTACTCAGAGGTACTCTACTACTCTACTACTCAGAGGTACTCTACTACTCAGAGGTACTCTACTACTCAGAGGTACTCTACTACTCAGAGGTACTCAACTACTCAGAGGTACTCTACTACTCTACTACTCAGAGGTACTCTACTACTCAGAGGTACTCTACTACTCAGAGGTACTCTACTACTCAGAGGTACTCTACTACTCTACTACTCAGAGGTACTCTACTACTCTACTACTCAGACGTACTCTACTACTCAGAGGTACTCTACTAATCTACTACTCAGAGGTACTCTACTACTCTACTACTCAGCGTACTCTACTACTCAGAGGTACTCTACTACTCTACTACTCAGAGGTACTCTACTACTCTCAGCTCAGAGGTACCCTACTACTCTACTACTCAGAGGTACTCTACTACTCAGAGGTACTCTACTACTCTACTACTCAGAGGTACTCTACTACTCAGAGTTACTCTACTACTCTACTACTCAGAGGTACTCTACTACCCTCAGCTCAGAGGTACTCTACTACTCAGAGGTACTCTACTACTCAGAGGTACTCTACTACTCAGGGTACTCTACTACTCAGAGGTACTCTACTACTCTACTACTCAGAGGTACTCTACTACTCAGAGGTACTCTACTACTCTACTACTCAGAGGTACTCTACTACTCTACTACTCAGAGGTACTCTACTACCCTCAGCTCAGAGGTACTCTACTACTCGGTACTCTACTACTCAGAGGTACTCTACTACTCAGAGGTACTCTACTACTCTACTACTCAGAGGTACTCTACTACTCAGAGGTACTCTACTACTCTACTACTCAGAGGTACTCTACTACTCTACTACTCAGAGGTACTCTACTACTCTACTACTCAGAGGTACTCTACTACTCTACTACTCAGAGGTACTCTGCAACTCAGAGGTACTCTACTACTCTACTACTCAGAGGTACTCTACTACTCTACTACTCAGAGGTACTCTACTACTCTACTACTCAGAGGTACTCTACTACTCTACTACTCAGAGGTACTCTACAGCTCAGAGTTACTCTACTACTCAGAGGTACTCTACTACTCAGAGGTACTCTACTACTCTACTACTCAGAGATACTCTACAGCTCAGAGTTACTCTACAGCTCAGAGTTACTCTACTACTCAGAGTTACTCTACTACTCAGAGGTACTCTACTACTCTACTACTCAGAGGTACTCTACTACTCTCAGCTCAGAGGTACCCTACTACTCTACTACTCAGAGGTACTCTACTACTCAGAGGTACTCTACTACTCTACTACTCAGAGGTACTCTACTACTCAGAGTTGCTCTACTACTATACTACTCAGAGGTACTCTACTACCCTCAGCTCAGAGGTACTCTACTACTCAGAGGTACTCTACTACTCTACTACTCAGAGGTACTCTACTACTCTACTACTCAGAGGTACTCTACTACTCAGAGGTACTCTACTACTCTACTACTCAGAGGTACTCTACTACTCAGAGGTACTCTACTACTCAGAGGTACTCTACTACTCAGAGGTACTCTACTACTCTTCTACTCAGAGTTACTCTACTACTCTACTACTCAGAGGTACTCTACTACTCTACAGCTCAGAGGTACTCTACTACTCTACTACTCAGAGGTACTCTACTACTCTACTACTCAGAGGTACTCTACTACTCTACTACTCAGAGTTACTCTACTACTCTACTACTCAGAGGTACTCTACTGCTCTCAGCTCAGAGGTACTCTACTACTCAAGGTACTCTACTACTCAGAGGTACTCTACTACTCAGAGGTACTCTACTACTCAGAGGTACTCTACTACTCAGAGTTACTCTACTACTCAGAGGTACTCTACTACTCTACTACTCAGAGGTACTCTACTACTCAGAGGTACTCTACTACTCAGAGGTACTCTACTACTCTACTACTCAGAGTTACTCTACTACTCTACTACTCAGAGGTACTCTACTACTCTACTACTCAGAGGTACTCTACTACTCTACAGCTCAGAGGTACTCTACTACTCAGAGGTACTCTACTACTCTACTACTCAGAGGTACTCTACTACTCTACTACTCAGAGGTACTCTACTACTCTACTACTCAGAGGTACTCTACTACTCTACTACTCAGAGTTACTCTACTACTCTACTACTCAGAGGTACTCTACTACTCAGAGGTACTCTACTACTCAGAGGTACTCAACTACTCAGAGGTACTCTACTACTCTACTACTCAGAGGTACTCTACTACTCAGAGGTACTCTACTACTCAGAGGTACTCTACTACTCTACTACTCAGAGGTACTCTACTACTCTACTACTCAGAGGTACTCTACTACTCTACTACTCAGAGGTACTCTACTACTCTACTACTCAGACGTACTCTACTACTCAGAGGTACTCTACTACTCTACTACTCAGAGGTACTCTACTACTCTACTACTCAGAGGTACTCTACTACTCAGAGGTACTCTACTACTCTCAGCTCAGAGGTACCCTACTACTCTACTACTCAGAGGTACTCTACTACTCAGAGGTACTCTACTACTCTACTACTCAGAAGTACTCTACTACTCAGAGTTACTCTACTACTCTACTACTCAGAGGTACTCTACTACCCTCAGCTCAGAGGTACTCTACTACTCAGAGGTACTCTACTACTCAGAGGTACTCTACTACTCAGAGGTACTCTACTACTCTACTACTCTACTACTCAGAGGTACTCTACTACTCTACTACTCAGAGGTACTCTACTACTCTCAGCTCAGAGGTACTCTACTACTCAAGTCTTACTACTCAGAGGTACTCTACTACTCAGAGGTACTCTACTACTCTACTACTCAGAGGTACTCTACTACTCAGAGGTACTCTACTACTCTACTACTCAGAGGTACTCTACTACTCTACTACTCAGAGGTACTCTACTACTCTACTACTCAGAGGTACTCTACTACTCTACTACTCAGAGGTACTCTACTACTCAGAGGTACTCTACTACTCTACTACTCAGAGGTACTCTACTACTCTACTACTCAGAGGTACTCTACTACTCTACTACTCAGAGGTACTCTACTACTCTACTACTCAGAGGTACTCTACAGCTCAGAGTTACTCTACTACTCAGAGGTACTCTACTACTCAGAGGTACTCTACTACTCTACTACTCAGAGATACTCTACAGCTCAGAGTTACTCTACAGCTCAGAGGTACTCTACTACTCAGAGGTACTCTACTACTCAGGGTACTCTACTACTCAGAGGTACTCTACTACTCTACTACTCAGAGGTACTCTACTACTCTCAGCTCAGAGGTACTCTACTACTCTACTACTCAGAGGTACTCTACTACTCTACTACTCAGAGGTACTCTACTACTCTACTACTCAGAGGTACTCTACTACTAAGAGGTACTCTACTACTCAGAGGTACTCTACTACCCTCAGCTCAGAGGTACTCTACTACTCTACTACTCAGAGGTACTCTGCTACTCTACTACTCAGAGGTACTCTACTACTCAGAGGTACTCTACTACTCTACTACTCAGAGGTACTCTACTACTCTACTACTCAGAGGTACTCTACTACTCAGAGGTACTCTACTACTCTACTACTCAGAGGTACTCTACTACTCTACTACTCAGAGGTACTCTACTACTCTACTACTCAGAGGTACTCTACTACTCTCAGCTCAGAGGTACTCTACTACTCAGAGGTACTCTACTACTCAGAGGTACTCTACTACTCAGAGGTACTCTACTACTCAGAGGTACTCTACTACTCTACTACTCAGAGGTACTCTACTACTCTACTACTCAGAGGTACTCTACTACTCAGAGGTACTCTACTACTCAGAGGTACTCTACTACTCAGAGGTACTCTACTACTCTACTACTCAGAGCTTATACTCTACTACTCAGAGGTACTCTACTACTCTACTATCAGAGGTACTCTACTACTCTCAGCTCAGAGGTCACTCTACTACTCAGAGGTACTCTACTACTCTACTCCAGAGGTACTCTACTACTCTACTACTCAGAGGTACTCTACTACTCTACTACTCAGAGGTACTCTACTACTCTACTACTCAGAGTTACTCTACTACTCTACTACTCAGAGGTACTCTACTACTCAGAGGTACTCTACTACTCTACTACTCAGAGGTACTCTACTACTCTACTACTCAGAGGTACTCTACTACTCAGAGGTACTCTACTACTCAGAGGTACTCTACTACTCTACTACTCAGAGGTACTCTACTACTCTACTACTCAGAGGTACTCTACTACTCTCAGCTCAGAGGTACTCTACTACTCTACTACTCAGAGGTACTCTACTACTCAGAGGTACTCTACTACTCAGAGGTACTCTACTACTCAGAGGTACTCTACTACTCTACTACTCAGAGGTACTCTACTACTCTACTACTCAGAGGTACTCTACTACTCTACTACTCAGAGGTACTCTACTACTCTACAGCTCAGAGTTACTCTACTACTCCTACTACTCAGAGGTACTCTACTACTCTACTACTCAGAGCCACTACTCTACTACTCAGAGGTACTCTACTACTCTCAGCTCAGAGGTACTCTACTACTCAGAGGTACTCTACTACTCAGAGGTACTCTACTACTCTACTACTCAGAGGTACTCTACTACTCAGAGTTACTCTACTACTCTACTACTCAGAGGTACTCTACTACTCTCAGCTCAGAGGTACTCTACTACTCAGAGGTACTCTACTACTCAGAGGTACTCTACTACTCTACTACTCAGAGGTACTCTACTACTCTACTACTCAGAGGTACTCTACTACTCAGAGGTACTCTACTACTCTACTACTCAGAGGTACTCTACTACTCTACTACTCAGAGGTACTCTACTACTCACTACTCAGAGGTACTCTACTACTCAGAGGTACTCTACTACTCTACTACTCAGAGGTACTCTACTACTCAAGTACTCTACTACTCAGAGGTACTCTACTACTCTACTGCTCAGAGTTACTCTACAGCTCAGAGTTACTCTACTACTCAGAGGTACTCTACTACTCTACTACTCAGAGGTACTCTACTACTCTACTACTCAGAGGTACTCTACTACTCTCAGCTCAGAGGTACCCTACTACTCTACTACTCAGAGGTACTCTACTACTCAGAGGTACTCTCCTACTCAACTACTCAGAGGTACTCTACTACTCAGAGTTACTCTACTACTCTACTACTCAGAGGTACTCTACTACCCTCAGCTCAGAGGTACTCTACTACTCAGAGGTACTCTACTACTCAGAGGTACTCTACTACTCAGAGGTACTCTACTACTCTACTACTCAGAGGTACTCTACTACTCAGAGGTACTCTACTACTCTACTACTCAGAGTTACTCTACTACTCTACTACTCAGAGGTACTCTACTAATCTACTACTCAGAGGTACTCTACTAATCTACTACTCAGAGGTACTCTACTACTCTACTACTCAGAGGTACTCTGCAACTCAGAGGTACTCTACTACTCTACTACTCAGAGGTACTCTACTACTCTACTACTCAGAGGTACTCTACTACTCTACTACTCAGAGGTACTCTACTACTCTACTACTCAGAGGTACTCTACAGCTCAGAGTTACTCTACTACTCAGAGGTACTCTACTACTCAGAGGTACTCTACTACTCTACTACTCAGAGATACTCTACAGCTCAGAGTTACTCTACAGCTCAGAGTTACTCTACTACTCAGAGTTACTCTACTACTCAGAGTTACTCTACTACTCAGAGGTACTCTACTACTCTACTACTCAGAGGTACTCTACTACTCTCAGCTCAGAGGTACTCTACTACTCTACTACTCAGAGGTACTCTACTACTCTACTACTCAGAGGTACTCTACTACTCTACTACTCAGAGGTACTCTACTACTCAGAGTTGCTCTACTACTATACTACTCAGAGGTACTCTACTACCCTCAGCTCAGAGGTACTCTACTACTCAGAGGTACTCTACTACTCAGAGGTACTCTACTACTCTACTACTCAGAGGTACTCTACTACTCTACTACTCAGAGGTACTCTACTACTCAGAGGTACTCTACTACTCTACTACTCAGAGGTACTCTACTACTCAGAGGTACTCTACTACTCAGAGGTACTCTACTACTCAGAGGTACTCTACTACTCTTCTACTCAGAGTTACTCTACTACTCTACTACTCAGAGGTACTCTACTACTCTACAGCTCAGAGGTACTCTACTACTCTACTACTCAGAGGTACTCTACTACTCTACTACTCAGTGGTACTCTACTACTTTACTACTCAGAGTTACTCTACTACTCTACTACTCAGAGGTACTCTACTACCCTCAGCTCAGAGGTACTCTACTACTCAGAGGTACTCTACTACTCAGAGGTACTCTACTACTCAGAGGTACTCTACTACTCAGAGGTACTCTACTACTCTACTACTCAGAGGTACTCTACTACTCAGAGGTACTCTACTACTCAGAGGTACTCTACTTCTCAGAGGTACTCTACTACTCTTCTACTCAGAGTTACTCTACTACTCTACTACTCAGAGGTACTCTACTACTCTACAGCTCAGAGGTACTCTACTACTCAGAGGTACTCTACTACTCTACTACTCAGAGGTACTCTACTACTCTACTACTCAGAGGTACTCTACTACTCTACTACTCAGAGGTACTCTACTACTCTACTACTCAGAGTTACTCTACTACTCTACTACTCAGAGGTACTCTACTACTCAGAGGTACTCTACTACTCAGAGGTACTCAACTACTCAGAGGTACTCAACTACTCAGAGGTACTCTACTAATCTACTACTCAGAGGTACTCTACTACTCAGAGGTACTCTACTACTCAGAGGTACTCTACTACTCAGAGGTACTCTACTACTCTACTACTCAGAGGTACTCTACTACTCTACTACTCAGACGTACTCTACTACTCAGAGGTACTCTACTAATCTACTACTCAGAGGTACTCTACTACTCTACTACTCAGACGTACTCTACTACTCAGAGGTACTCTACTACTCTACTACTCAGAGGTACTCTACTACTCTCAGCTCAGAGGTACCCTACTACTCTACTACTCAGAGGTACTCTACTACTCAGAGGTACTCTACTACTCTACTACTCAGAAGTACTCTACTACTCAGAGTTACTCTACTACTCTACTACTCAGAGGTACTCTACTACCCTCAGCTCAGAGGTACTCTACTACTCAGAGGTACTCTACTACTCAGAGGTACTCTACTACTCAGAGGTACTCTACTACTCAGAGGTACTCTACTACTCTACTACTCAGAGGTACTCTACTACTCAGAGGTACTCTACTACTCTACTACTCAGAGGTACTCTACTACTCTACTACTCAGAGGTACTCTACTACCCTCAGCTCAGAGGTACTCTACTACTCAGAGGTACTCTACTACTCAGAGGTACTCTACTACTCAGAGGTACTCTACTACTCTACTACTCAGAGGTACTCTACTACTCAGAGGTACTCTACTACTCTACTACTCAGAGGTACTCTACTACTCTACTACTCAGAGGTACTCTACTAATCTACTACTCAGAGGTACTCTACTACTCTACTACTCAGAGGTACTCTGCAACTCAGAGGTACTCTACTACTCTACTACTCAGAGGTACTCTACTACTCTACTACTCAGAGGTACTCTACTACTCTACTACTCAGAGGTACTCTACTACTCTACTACTCAGAGGTACTCTACAGCTCAGAGTTACTCTACTACTCAGAGGTACTCTACTACTCAGAGGTACTCTACTACTCTACTACTCAGAGATACTCTACAGCTCAGAGTTACTCTACTACTCAGAGTTACTCTACTACTCAGAGGTACTCTACTACTCTACTACTCAGAGGTACTCTACTACTCTCAGCTCAGAGGTACCCTACTACTCTACTACTCAGAGGTACTCTACTGCTCTACTACTCAGAGGTACTCTACTACTCTACTACTCAGAGGTACTCTACTACTCAGAGTTGCTCTACTACTATACTACTCAGAGGTACTCTACTACCCTCAGCTCAGAGGTACTCTACTACTCAGAGGTACTCTACTACTCTACTACTCAGAGGTACTCTACTACTCTACTACTCAGAGGTACTCTACTACTCAGAGGTACTCTACTACTCTACTACTCAGAGGTACTCTACTACTCAGAGGTACTCTACTACTCAGAGGTACTCTACTTCTCAGAGGTACTCTACTACTCTTCTACTCAGAGTTACTCTACTACTCTACTACTCAGAGGTACTCTACTACTCTACAGCTCAGAGGTACTCTACTACTCTACTACTCAGAGGTACTCTACTACTCTACTACTCAGTGGTACTCTACTACTTTATTACTCAGAGTTACTCTACTACTCTACTACTCAGAGGTACTCTACTACCCTCAGCTCAGAGGTACTCTACTACTCATAGGTACTCTACTACTCAGAGGTACTCTACTACTCAGAGGTACTCTACTACTCAGAGGTACTCTACTACTCAGAGTTACTCTACTACTCAGAGGTACTCTACTACTCTACTACTCAGAGGTACTCTACTACTCAGAGGTACTCTACTACTCAGAGGTACTCTACTACTCTTCTACTCAGAGTTACTCTACTACTCTACTACTCAGAGTTACTCTACTACTCTACTACTCAGAGGTACTCTACTACTCTACAGCTCAGAGTCACTCTACTACTCAGAGGTACTCTACTACTCTACTACTCAGAGGTACTCTACTACTCTACTACTCAGAGGTACTCTACTACTCTACTACTCAGAGGTACTCTACTACTCTACTACTCAGAGTTACTCTACTACTCTACTACTTAGAGGTACTCTACTACTCAGAGGTACTCAACTACTCAGAGGTACTCAACTACTCAGAGGTACTCTACTAATCTACTACTCAGAGGTACTCTACTACTCAGAGGTACTCTACTACTCAGAGGTACTCTACTACTCTACTACTCAGAGGTACTCTACTACTCTACTACTCAGAGGTACTCTACTACTCTACTACTCAGAGGTACTCTACTACTCTACTACTCAGACGTACTCTACTACTCAGAGGTACTCTACTAATCTACTACTCAGAGGTACTCTACTACTCTACTACTCAGATGTACTCTACTACTCAGAGGTACTCTACTACTCTCAGCTCAGAGGTACCCTACTACTCTACTACTCAGAGGTACTCTACTACTCAGAGGTACTCTACTACTCTACTACTCAGAAGTACTCTACTACTCAGAGTTACTCTACTACTCTACTACTCAGAGGTACTCTACTACCCTCAGCTCAGAGGTACTCTACTACTCAGAGGTACTCTACTACTCAGAGGTACTCTACTACTCAGAGGTACTCTACTACTCTACTACTCTACTACTCAGAGGTACTCTACTACTCTACTACTCAGAGGTACTCTACTACCCTCAGCTCAGAGGTACTCTACTACTCAGAGGTACTCTACTACTCAGAGGTACTCTACTACTCAGAGGTACTCTACTACTCTACTACTCAGAGGTACTCTACTACTCAGAGGTACTCTACTACTCTACTACTCAGAGGTACTCTACTACTCTACTACTCAGAGGTACTCTACTAATCTACTACTCAGAGGTACTCTACTACTCTACTACTCAGAGGTACTCTGCAACTCAGAGGTACTCTACTACTCTACTACTCAGAGGTACTCTACTACTCTACTACTCAGAGGTACTCTACTACTCTACTACTCAGAGGTACTCTACTACTCTACTACTCAGAGGTACTCTACAGCTCAGAGTTACTCTATTACTCAGAGGTACTCTACTACTCAGAGGTACTCTACTACTCTACTACTCAGAGATACTCTACAGCTCAGAGTTACTCTACAGCTCAGAGTTACTCTACTACTCAGAGTTACTCTACTACTCAGAGTTACTCTACTACTCAGAGGTACTCTACTACTCTACTACTCAGAGGTACTCTACTACTCTCAGCTCAGAGGTACCCTACTACTCTACTACTCAGAGGTACTCTACTGATCTACTACTCAGAGGTACTCTACTACTCTACTACTCAGAGGTACTCTACTACTCAGAGTTGCTCTACTACTATACTACTCAGAGGTACTCTACTACCCTCAGCTCAGAGGTACTCTACTACTCAGAGGTACTCTACTACTCTACTACTCAGAGGTACTCTACTACTCTACTACTCAGAGGTACTCTACTACTCAGAGGTACTCTACTACTCTACTACTCAGAGGTACTCTACTACTCAGAGGTACTCTACTACTCAGAGGTACTCTATTTCTCAGAGGTACTCTACTACTCTTCTACTCAGAGTTACTCTACTACTCTACTACTCAGAGGTACTCTACTACTCTACAGCTCAGAGGTACTCTACTACTCTACTACTCAGAGGTACTCTACTACTCTACTACTCAGAGGTACTCTACTACTTTACTACTCAGAGTTACTCTACTACTCTACTACTCAGAGGTACTCTACTACCCTCAGCTCAGAGGTACTCTACTACTCAGAGGTACTCTACTACTCAGAGGTACTCTACTACTCAGAGGTACTCTACTACTCAGAGGTACTCTACTACTCAGAGTTACTCTACTACTCAGAGGTACTCTACTACTCTACTACTCAGAGGTACTCTACTACTCAGAGGTACTCTACTACTCAGAGGTACTCTATTTCTCAGAGGTACTCTACTACTCTTCTACTCAGAGTTACTCTACTACTCTACTACTCAGAGTTACTCTACTACTCTACTACTCAGAGGTACTCTACTACTCTACAGCTCAGAGTCACTCTACTACTCAGAGGTACTCTACTACTCTACTACTCAGAGGTACTCTACTACTCTACTACTCAGAGGTACTCTACTACTCTACTACTCAGAGGTACTCTACTACTCTACTACTCAGAGTTACTCTACTACTCTACTACTTAGAGGTACTCTACTACTCAGAGGTACTCAACTACTCAGAGGTACTCAACTACTCAGAGGTACTCTACTAATCTACTACTCAGAGGTACTCTACTACTCAGAGGTACTCTACTACTCAGAGGTACTCTACTACTCTACTACTCAGAGGTACTCTACTACTCTACTACTCAGAGGTACTCTACTACTCTACTACTCAGAGGTACTCTACTACTCTACTACTCAGACGTACTCTACTACTCAGAGGTACTCTACTAATCTACTACTCAGAGGTACTCTACTACTCTACTACTCAGAGGTACTCTACTACTCTACTACTCTACTACTCAGAGGTACTCTACTACTCTACTACTCAGAGGTACTCTACTACCCTCAGCTCAGAGGTACTCTACTACTCAGAGGTACTCTACTACTCAGAGGTACTCTACTACTCAGAGGTACTCTACTACTCTACTACTCAGAGGTACTCTACTACTCAGAGGTACTCTACTACTCTACTACTCAGAGGTACTCTACTACTCTACTACTCAGAGGTACTCTACTAATCTACTACTCAGAGGTACTCTACTACTCTACTACTCAGAGGTACTCTGCAACTCAGAGGTACTCTACTACTCTACTACTCAGAGGTACTCTACTACTCTACTACTCAGAGGTACTCTACTACTCTACTACTCAGAGGTACTCTACTACTCTACTACTCAGAGGTACTCTACAGCTCAGAGTTACTCTACTACTCAGAGGTACTCTACTACTCAGAGGTACTCTACTACTCTACTACTCAGAGATACTCTACAGCTCAGAGTTACTCTACAGCTCAGAGTTACTCTACTACTCAGAGTTACTCTACTACTCAGAGTTACTCTACTACTCAGAGGTACTCTACTACTCTACTACTCAGAGGTACTCTACTACTCTCAGCTCAGAGGTACCCTACTACTCTACTACTCAGAGGTACTCTACTACTCTACTACTCAGAGGTACTCTACTACTCTACTACTCAGAGGTACTCTACTACTCAGAGTTGCTCTACTACTATACTACTCAGAGGTACTCTACTACCCTCAGCTCAGAGGTACTCTACTACTCAGAGGTACTCTACTACTCAGAGGTACTCTACTACTCTACTACTCAGAGGTACTCTACTACTCAGAGGTACTCTACTACTCTACTACTCAGAGGTACTCTACTACTCAGAGGTACTCTACTACTCAGAGGTACTCTACTACTCAGAGGTACTCTACTACTCTTCTACTCAGAGTTACTCTACTACTCTACTACTCAGAGGTACTCTACTACTCTACAGCTCAGAGGTACTCTACTACTCTACTACTCAGAGGTACTCTACTACTCTACTACTCAGTGGTACTCTACTACTTTACTACTCAGAGTTACTCTACTACTCTACTACTCAGAGGTACTCTACTACCCTCAGCTCAGAGGTACTCTACTACTCAGAGGTACTCTACTACTCAGAGGTACTCTACTACTCAGAGGTACTCTACTACTCAGAGGTACTCTACTACTCAGAGTTACTCTACTACTCAGAGGTACTCTACTACTCTACTACTCAGAGGTACTCTACTACTCAGAGGTACTCTACTACTCAGAGGTACTCTATTCTATCAGAGGTACTCTACTACTCTTCTACTCAGAGTTACTCTACTACTCTACTACTCAGAGTTACTCTACTACTCTACTACTCAGAGGTACTCTACTACTCTACAGCTCAGAGTCACTCTACTACTCAGAGGTACTCTACTACTCTACTACTCAGAGGTACTCTACTACTCTACTACTCAGAGGTACTCTACTACTCTACTACTCAGAGGTACTCTACTACTCTACTACTCAGAGTTACTCTACTACTCTACTACTTAGAGGTACTCTACTACTCAGAGGTACTCAACTACTCAGAGGTACTCAACTACTCAGAGGTACTCTACTAATCTACTACTCAGAGGTACTCTACTACTCAGAGGTACTCTACTACTCAGAGGTACTCTACTACTCTACTACTCAGAGGTACTCTACTACTCTACTACTCAGAGGTACTCTACTACTCTACTACTCAGAGGTACTCTACTACTCTACTACTCAGAGGTACTCTACTACTCAGAGGTACTCTACTAATCTACTACTCAGAGGTACTCTACTACTCTACTACTCAGAGGTACTCTACTACTCAGAGGTACTCTACTACTCTCAGCTCAGAGGTACCCTACTACTCTACTACTCAGAGGTACTCTACTACTCAGAGGTACTCTACTACTCTACTACTCAGAAGTACTCTACTACTCAGAGTTACTCTACTACTCTACTACTCAGAGGTACTCTACTACCCTCAGCTCAGAGGTACTCTACTACTCAGAGGTACTCTACTACTCAGAGGTACTCTACTACTCTACTACTCTACTACTCAGAGGTACTCTACTACTCTACTACTCAGAGGTACTCTACTACTCTACTACTCAGAGGTACTCTACTACTCTCAGCTCAGAGGTACTCTACTACTCTACTACTCAGAGGTACTCTACTACTCAGAGGTACTCTACTACTCTACTACTCAGAGGTACTCTACTACTCAGAGTTACTCTACTACTCTACTACTCAGAGGTACTCTACTACCCTCAGCTCAGAGGTACTCTACTACTCAGAGGTACTCTACTACTCAGAGGTACTCTACTACTCAGAGACTCACACTCAAGGTACTCTACTACTCTACTACTCAGAGGTACTCTACTACTCAGAGGTACTCTACTACTCTACTACTCAGAGGTACTCTACTACTCTACTACTCAGAGGTACTCTACTACTCTACTACTCAGAGGTACTCTACTACTCAGAGGTACTCTACTACTGTACTACTCAGAGGTACTCTGCAACTCAGAGGTACTCTACTACTCTACTACTCAGAGGTACTCTACTACTCTACTACTCAGAGGTACTCTACTACTCAGAGGTACTCTACTACTCTACTACTCAGAGATACTCTACTACTCTACAGCTCAGAGTTACTCTACAGCTCAGAGTTACTCTACTACTCAGAGGTACTCTACTACTCTACTACTCAGAGGTACTCTACTACTCTACTACTCAGAGGTACTCTACTACTCTCAGCTCAGAGGTACCCTACTACTCTACTACTCAGAGGTACTCTACTACTCAGAGGTACTCTACTACTCTACTACTCAGAGGTACTCTACTACTCAGAGTTACTCTACTACTCTACTACTCAGAGGTACTCTACTACCCTCAGCTCAGAGGTACTCTACTACTCAGAGGTACTCTACTACTCAGAGGTACTCTACTACTCAGAGGTACTCTACTACTCTACTACTCAGAGGTACTCTACTACTCAGAGGTACTCTACTACTCTACTACTCAGAGGTACTCTACTACTCTACTACTCAGAGGTACTCTACTACTCAGAGGTACTCTACTAATCTACTACTCAGAGGTACTCTACTACTCTACTACTCAGAGGTACTCTGCAACTCAGAGGTACTCTACTACTCTACTACTCAGAGGTACTCTACTACTCTACTACTCAGAGGTACTCTACTACTCTACTACTCAGAGGTACTCTACTACTCTACTACTCAGAGTTACTCTACTACTCTACTACTTAGAGGTACTCTACTACTCAGAGGTACTCAACTACTCAGAGGTACTCAACTACTCAGAGGTACTCTACTACTCTACTACTCAGAGGTACTCTACTACTCAGAGGTACTCTACTACTCAGAGGTACTCTACTACTCTACTACTCAGAGGTACTCTACTACTCTACTACTCAGAGGTACTCTACTACTCTACTACTCAGACGTACTCTACTACTCAGAGGTACTCTACTACTCTACTACTCAGAGGTACTCTACTACTCTACTACTCAGACGTACTCTACTACTCAGAGGTACTCTACTACTCTACTACTCAGAGGTACTCTACTACTCTCAGCTCAGAGGTACCCTACTACTCTACTACTCAGAGGTACTCTACTACTCAGAGGTACTCTACTACTCTACTACTCAGAAGTACTCTACTACTCAGAGTTACTCTACTACTCTACTACTCAGAGGTACTCTACTACCCTCAGCTCAGAGGTACTCTACTACTCAGAGGTACTCTACTACTCATAGGTACTCTACTACTCTACTACTCAGAGGTACTCTACTACTCTACTACTCAGAGGTACTCTACTACTCTACTACTCAGAGGTACTCTACTACTCTCAGCTCAGAGGTACCCTACTACTCTACTACTCAGAGGTACTCTACTACTCAGAGGTACTCTATACTCTACTACTCAGAGGTAATCTACTACTCAGAGTTAATCTACTACTCTACTACTCAGAGGTACTCTACTACCCTCAGCTCAGAGGTACTCTACTACTCAGAGGTACTCTACTACTCTACTACTCAGAAGTACTCTACTACTCAGAGTTACTCTACTACTCTACTACTCAGAGGTACTCTACTACCCTCAGCTCAGAGGTACTCTACTACTCAGAGGTACTCTACTACTCATAGGTACTCTACTACTCTACTACTCAGAGGTACTCTACTACTCTACTACTCAGAGGTACTCTTCTACTCTACTACTCAGAGGTACTCTACTACTCTCAGCTCAGAGGTACCCTACTACTCTACTACTCAGAGGTACTCTACTACTCAGAGGTACTCTACTACTCTACTACTCAGAGGTACTCTACTACTCAGAGTTACTCTACTACTCTACTACTCAGAGGTACTCTACTACCCTCAGCTCAGAGGTACTCTACTACTCAGAGGTACTCTACTACTCAGAGGTACTCTACTACTCAGAGGTACTCTACTACTCAGAGGTACTCTACTACTCTACTACTCAGAGGTACTCTACTACTCAGAGGTACTCTACTACTCTACTACTCAGAGGTACTCTACTACTCTACTACTCAGAGGTACTCTACTACTCTACTACTCAGAGGTACTCTACTACTCAGAGGTACTCTACTAATCTACTACTCAGAGGTACTCTACTACTGTACTACTCAGAGGTACTCTGCAACTCAGAGGTACTCTACTACTCTACTACTCAGAGGTTCTCTACTACTCTACTACTCAGAGGTACTCTACTACTCAGAGGTACTCTACTACTCTACTACTCAGAGATACTCTACTACTCTACAGCTCAGAGTTACTCTACAGCTCAGAGTTACTCTACTACTCAGAGGTACTCTACTACTCTACTACTCAGAGGTACTCTACTACTCTACTACTCAGAGGTACTCTACTACTCTCAGCTCAGAGGTACCCTACTACTCTACTACTCAGAGGTACTCTACTACTCGTAGGTACTCTACTACTCTACTACTCAGAGGTTCTCTACTACTCAGAGTTACTCTACTACTCTACTACTCAGAGGTACTCTACTACCCTCAGCTCAGAGGTACTCTACTACTCAGAGGTACTCTACTACTCTACTACTCAGAGGTACTCTACTACTCAGAGGTACTCTACTACTCTACTACTCAGAGGTACTCTACTACTCTACTACTCAGAGGTACTCTACTACTCTACTACTCAGAGGTACTCTACTACTCAGAGGTACTCTACTAATCTACTACTCAGAGGTACTCTACTACTCTACTACTCAGAGGTACTCTGCAACTCAGAGGTACTCTACTACTCTACTACTCAGAGGTTCTCTACTACTCTACTACTCAGAGGTACTCTACTACTCAGAGGTACTCTACTACTCTACTACTCAGAGATACTCTACTACTCTACAGCTCAGAGTTACTCTACAGCTCAGAGTTACTCTACTACTCAGAGGTACTCTACTACTCTACTACTCAGAGGTACTCTACTACTCTACTACTCAGAGGTACTCTACTACTCTCAGCTCAGAGGTACCCTACTACTCTACTACTCAGAGGTACTCTGCTACTCAGAGGTACTCTACTACTCTACTACTCAGAGGTTCTCTACTACTCAGAGTTACTCTACTACTCTACTACTCAGAGGTACTCTACTACCCTCAGCTCAGAGGTACTCTACTACTCAGAGGTACTCTACTAATCTACTACTCAGAGGTACTCTACTACTCTACTACTCAGAGGTACTCTGCAACTCAGAGGTACTCTACTACTCTACTACTCAGAGGTACTCTACTACTCTACTACTCAGAGGTACTCTACTACTCTACTACTCAGAGGTACTCTACTTCTCTACTACTCAGAGGTACTCTACAGCTCAGAGTTACTCAACTACTCAGAGGTACTCTACTACTCAGAGGTACTCTACTACTCTACTACTCAGAGATACTCTACAGCTCAGAGTTACTCTACAGCTCAGAGTTACTCTACTACTCAGAGTTACTCTACTACTCAGAGTTACTCTACTACTCAGAGGTACTCTACTACTCTACTACTCAGAGGTACTCTACTACTCTCAGCTCAGAGGTACTCTACTACTCTACTACTCAGAGGTACTCTACTACTCTACTACTCAGAGGTACTCTACTACTCTACCACTCAGAGGTACTCTACTACTCAGAGTTACTCTACTACTATACTACTCAGAGGTACTCTACTACTCAGAGGTACTCTACTACTCAGAGGTACTCTACTACTCTACTACTCAGAGGTACTCTACTACTCTACTACTCAGAGTTACTCTACTACTCAGAGGTACTCTACTACTCTACTACTCAGAGGTACTCTACTACTCAGAGGTACTCTACTACTCAGAGGTACTCTATTTCTCAGAGGTACTCTACTACTCTTCTACTCAGAGTTACTCTACTACTCTACTACTCGGAGGTACTCTACTACTCTACAGCTCAGAGGTACTCTACTACTCTACTACTCAGAGGTACTCTACTACTCTACTACTCAGAGGTACTCTACTACTTTACTACTCAGAGTTACTCTACTACTCTACTACTCAGAGGTACTCTACTACCCTCAGCTCAGAGGTACTCTACTACTCTACTACTCAGAGTTACTCTACTACTCAGAGGTACTCTACTACTCTACTACTCAGAGGTACTCTACTACTCAGAGGTACTCTACTACTCAGAGGTACTCTACTACTCAGAGGTACTCTACTACTCTACTACTCAGAGTTACTCTACTACTCAGAGGTACTCTACTACTCTACAGCTCAGAGGTACTCTACTACTCAGAGGTACTCTACTACTCTACTACTCAGAGGTACTCTACTACTCTACTACTCAGAGGTACTCTACTACTCTACTACTCAGAGGTACTCTACTACTCTACTACTCAGAGGTACTCTACTACTCTACTACTCAGAGTTACTCTACTACTCTACTACTTAGAGGTACTCTACTACTCAGAGGTACTCAACTACTCAGAGGTACTCTACTAATCTACTACTCAGAGGTACTCTACTACTCAGAGGTACTCTACTACTCAGAGGTACTCTACTACTCTACTACTCAGAGGTACTCTACTACTCTACTACTCAGAGGTACTCTACTACTCTACTACTCAGAGGTACTCTACTACTCAGAGGTACTCTACTTATCTACTACTCAGAGGTACTCTACTACTCAGAGGTACTCTACTACTCAGAGGTACTCTACTACTCTCTACTCAGAGGTACTCTACTACTCTCTGCTCAGAGGTACTCTACTACTCTACTACTCAGAGGTACTCTACTACTCTACTACTCAGAGGTACTCTACTACTCTACTACTCAGAGGTACTCTACTACTCAGAGGTACTCTACTACTCTACTACTCAGAGGTACTCTACTACTCAGAGGTACTCTACTACTCAGAGGTACTCTACTACTCAGAGGTACTCTACTACTCTACTACTCAGAGGTACTCTACTACTCTACTACTCAGAGGTACTCTACTACTCTACTACTCAGAGGTACTCTACTACTCAGAGGTACTCTACTACTCTACTACTCAGAGGTACTCTACTACTCGACTCTACTACTCAGAGGTACTCTACTACTCTACTACTCAGAGGTACTCTACTACTCAGAGGTACTCTACTACTCTACTACTCAGAGGTACTCTACTACTCTACTACTCAGAGGTACTCTACTACTCAGAGGTACTCTACTACTCAGAGGTACTCTACTACTCAGAGGTACTCTACTACTCTACTACTCAGAGGTACTCTACTACTCAGAGGTACTCTACTACTCTACTACTCAGAGGTACTCTACTACTCTACTACTCAGAGGTACTCTACTACTCTACTACTCAGAGGTACTCTACTACTCTCAGCTCAGAGGTACTCTACTACTCTACTACTCAGAGGTACTCTACTACTCTACTACTCAGAGGTACTCTACTACTCAGAGGTACTCTACTACTCTACTACTCAGAGGTACTCTACTACTCAGAGGTACTCTACTACTCTACTACTCAGAGGTACTCTACTACTCAACTCGGTACTCTACTACTCAGAGGTACTCTACTACTCTACTACTCAGAGGTACTCTACTACTCTACTACTCAGAGGTACTCTACTACTCTACTACTCAGAGGTACTCTACTACTCTACTACTCAGAGGTACTCTACTACTCAGAGGTACTCTACTACTCTACTACTCAGAGGTACTCTACTACTCTACTACTCAGAGGTACTCTACTACTCTAGCCCAGAGTACTCTACTACTCAGAGGTACTCTACTACTCTACTACTCAGAGGTACTCTACTACTCTACTACTCAGAGGTACTCTACTACTCAGAGGTACTCTATTACTCTACTACTCAGAGGTACTCTACTACTCTACTACTCAGAGGTACTCTACTACTCTACAACTCAGAGGTACTCTACTACTCTACTACTCAGAGGTACTCTACTACTCTCAGCTCAGAGGTACCCTACTACTCTACTACTCAGAGGTACTCTACTACTCAGAGGTACTCTACTACTCTACTACTCAGAGGTACTCTACTACTCTACTACTCAGAGGTACTCTACTACTCTCAGCTCAGAGGTACTCTACTACTCAGAGGTACTCTACTACTCAGAGGTACTCTACTACTCAGAGGTACTCTACTACTCTACAGCTCAGAGGTACTCTACTACTCAGAGGTACTCTACTACTCTACTACTCAGAGGTACTCTACTACTCTACTACTCAGAGGTACTCTACTACTCTACTACTCAGAGGTACTCTACTACTCAGAGGTACTCTACTACTCTACTACTCAGAGGTACTCTACTACTCTACTACTCAGAGGTACTCTACTACTCAGAGGTACTCTACTACTCTACTACTCAGAGGTACTCTACTACTCTACTACTCAGAGGTACTCTACTACTCTACTACTCAGAGGTACTCTACTACTCTACTGCTCAGAGGTACTCTACTACTCAGAGTTACTCTACTACTCAGAGGTACTCTACTACTCTACTACTCAGAGGTACTCTACTACTCTACTACTCAGAGGTACTCTACTACTCTCAGCTCAGAGGTACCCTACTACTCTACTACTCAGAGGTACTCTACTACTCAGAGGTACTCTACTACTCTACTACTCAGAGGTACTCTACTACTCAGAGTTACTCTACTACTCTACTACTCAGAGGTACTCTACTACCCTCAGCTCAGAGGTACTCTACTACTCAGAGGTACTCTACTACTCAGAGGTACTCTACTACTCTACTACTCAGAGGTACTCTACTACTCTACTACTCAGAGGTACTCTACTACTCTACTACTCAGAGGTACTCTACTACTCAGAGGTACTCTACTACTCTACTACTCAGAGGTACTCTACTACTCTACTACTCAGAGGTACTCTACTACTCAGAGGTACTCTACTACTCTACTACTCAGAGGTACTCTACTACTCAGCTACTCTAGCTACTCTACTACTCAGAGGTACTCTACTACTCTACTACTCAGAGGTACTCTACTACTCTACTACTCAGAGGTACTCTACTCCTCACGCTCAGAGTTACTCTACTACTCAGAGTTACTCTACTACTCTACTACTCAGAGGTACTCTACTACTCTACTACTCAGAGGTACTCTACTACTCTACTACTCAGAGGTACTCTACTACTCAGAGGTACTCTACTACTCTACTACTCAGAGGCTCTACTCTACTACTCAGAGGTACTCTACTACTCTACTACTCAGCCAGAGGTACTCTACTACTCAGAGGTACTCTACTACTCAGAGGTACTCTACTACTCTACTACTCAGAGGTACTCTACTACTCTACTACTCAGAGGTACTCTACTACTCTACTACTCAGAGGTACTCTACTACTCAGAGGTACTCTACTACTCTACTACTCAGAGGTACTCTACTACTCAGAGGTACTCTACTACTCTACTACTCAGAGGTACTCTACTACTCTACTACTCAGAGGTACTCTACTACTCTACTACTCAGAGGTACTCTACTACTCAGAGGTACTCTACTACTCTACTACTCAGAGGTACTCTACTACTCAGAGGTACTCTACTACTCTACTACTCAGAGGTACTCTACTACTCTACTACTCAGAGGTACTCTACTACTCAGAGGTACTCTACTACTCTACTACTCAGAGGTACTCTACTACTCTACAGCTCAGAGGTACTCTACTACTCTACTACTCAGAGGTACTCTACTACTCTACTACTCAGAGGTACTCTACTACTCTACTACTCAGAGGTACTCTACTACTCTCAGCTCAGAGGTACTCTACTACTCTACTACTCAGAGGTACTCTACTACTCAGAGGTACTCTACTACTCTACTACTCAGAGGTACTCTACTACTCTACTACTCAGAGGTACTCTACTACTCTCAGCTCAGAGGTACTCTACTACTCAGAGGTACTCTACTACTCAGAGGTACTCTACTACTCAGAGGTACTCTACTACTCTACTACTCAGAGGTACTCTACTACTCTACTACTCAGAGGTACTCTACTACTCTACTACTCAGAGGTACTCTACTACTCTACTACTCAGAGGTACTCTACTACTCAGGGTACTCTACTACTCAGAGGTACTCTACTACTCTACTACTCAGAGGTACTCTACTACTCTACTACTCAGAGGTACTCTACTACTCAGAGGTACTCTACTACTCTACTACTCAGAGGTACTCTACTACTCTACTACTCAGAGGTACTCTACTACTCTACTACTCAGAGGTACTCTACTACTCTACAACTCAGAGGTACTCTACTACTCTACTACTCAGAGGTACTCTACTACTCTACTACTCAGAGGTACTCTACTACTCTACTACTCAGAGGTACTCTACTACTCTACTACTCAGAGGTACTCTACTACTCTACTACTCAGAGGTACTCTACTACTCAGAGGTACTCTACTACTCAGAGGTACTCTACTACTCTACTACTCAGAGGTACTCTACTACTCTACTACTCAGATGTACTCTACTACTCAGAGGTACTCTACTACTCTACTACTCAGAGGTACTCTACTACTCAGGTGCTCTACTACTCAGAGGTACTCTACTACTCTACTACTCAGAGGTACTCTACTACTCTACTACTCAGAGGTACTCTACTACTCTACTACTCAGAGGTACTCTACTACTCTACTACTCAGAGGTACTCTACTACTCTACTACTCAGAGGTACTCTACTACTCTCAGCTCAGAGGTACTCTACTACTCAGAGGTACTCTACTACTCAGAGGTACTCTACTACTCTACTACTCAGAGGTACTCTACTACTCTACTACTCAGAGGTACTCTACTACTCTACTACTCAGAGGTACTCTACTACTCTCAGCTCAGAGGTACCCTACTACTCTACTACTCAGAGGTACTCTACTACTCAGAGGTACTCTACTACTCTACTACTCAGAGGTACTCTACTACTCAGAGTTACTCTACTACTCTACTACTCAGAGGTACTCTACTACTCTCAGCTCAGAGGTACTCTACTACTCAGAGGTACTCTACTACTCAGAGGTACTCTACTACTCAGAGGTACTCTACTACTCAGAGGTACTCTACTACTCTACTACTCAGAGGTACTCTACTACTCTACTACTCAGAGGTACTCTACTACTCAGAGGTACTCTACTACTCAGAGGTACTCTACTACTCTACTACTCAGAGGTACTCTACTACTCAGAGGTACTCTACTACTCAGAGGTACTCTACTACTCTACTACTCAGAGGTACTCTACTACTCTACTACTCAGAGGTACTCTACTACTCAGAGGTACTCTACTACTCTACTACTCAGAGGTACTCTACTACTCTACAGCTCAGAGGTACTCTACTACTCTACTACTCAGAGGTACTCTACTACTCTACTACTCAGAGGTACTCTACTACTCTACTACTCAGAGGTACTCTACTACTCTACTACTCAGAGGTACTCTACTACTCTCTAGGGTACTCTACTACTCAGAGGTACTCTACTACTCTACTACTCAGAGGTACTCTACTACTCAGGGTACTCTACTACTCAGAGGTACTCTACTACTCAGAGGTACTCTACTACTCTACTACTCAGAGGTACTCTACTACTCACCAGAGGTACTCTACTACTCAGAGGTACTCTACTACTCTACTACTCAGAGGTACTCTACTACTCTACTACTCAGAGGTACTCTACTACTCTACTACTCAGAGGTACTCTACTACTCAGAGGTACTCTACTACTCTACTACTCAGAGGTACTCTACTACTCTACTACTCAGAGGTACTCTGCAACTCAGAGGTACTCTACTACTCTACTACTCAGAGGTACTCTACTACTCAGAGGTACTCTACTACTCTACTACTCAGAGGTACTCTACTACTCTACTACTCAGAGGTACTCTACTCTACTCTCAGCTCAGAGGTACTCTACTACTCTACTACTCAGAGGTACTCTACTACTCAGAGGTACTCTACTACTCTACTACTCAGAGGTTACTCTACTACTCAGAGGTACTCTACTACTCGGTGCTCTACTACTCAGAGGTACTCTACTACTCTACTACTCAGAGGTACTCTACTACTCTACTGCTCAGAGGTACTCTACTACTCTACTACTCAGAGGTACTCTACTACTCTACTACTCAGAGGTACTCTACTACTCAGAGGTACTCTACTACTCAGAGGTACTCTACTACTCTACTACTCAGAGGTACTCTACTACTCTACTACTCAGAGGTACTCTACTACTCAGAGGTACTCTACTACTCAGAGGTACTCTACTACTCAGAGGTACTCTACTACTCAGAGGTACTCTACTACTCTACTACTCAGAGGTACTCTACTACTCTCAGCTCAGAGGTACTCTACTACTCTACTACTCAGAGGTACTCTACTACTCTACTACTCAGAGGTACTCTACTACTCTACTACTCAGAGGTACTCTACTACTCTACTACTCAGAGGTACTCTACTACTCTCAGCTCAGAGGTACTCTACTACTCAGAGGTACTCTACTACTCAGAGGTACTCTACTACTCAGAGGTACTCTACTACTCTACTACTCAGAGTTACTCTACTACTCAGAGGTACTCTACTACTCTACTACTCAGAGGTACTCTACTACTCTACTACTCAGAGGTACTCTACTACTCAGAGGTACTCTACTACTCTACTACTCAGAGTTACTCTACTACTCAGAGGTGCTCTACTACTCTACAGCTCAGAGGTACTCTACTACTCAGAGGTACTCTACTACTCTACTACTCAGAGGTACTCTACTACTCTACTACTCAGAGGTACTCTACTACTCTACTACTCAGAGGTACTCTACTACTCTACTACTCAGAGGTACTCTACTACTCAGAGGTACTCTACTACTCTACAGCTCAGAGCTTCTCTACTACTCTACTACTCAGAGGTACTCACCTACTCAGGGTACTCTACTACTCAGAGGTACTCTACTACTCTACTACTCAGAGGTACTCTACTACTCTACTACTCAGAGGTACTCTACTACTCTCACTCAGAGGTACTCTACTACTCAGAGGTACTCTAGTACTCTACTACTCAGAGGTACTCTACTACTCTACTACTCAGAGGTACTCTACTACTCAGAGGTACTCTACTACTCTACTACTCAGAGGTACTCTACTACTCTACAGCTCAGAGCTTCTCTACTACTCTACTACTCAGAGGTACTCTACTACTCAGAGGTACTCTACTACTCTACTACTCAGAGGTACTCTACTACTCAGAGTTACTCTACTACTCTACTACTCAGAGGTACTCTACTACTCTCAGC
This sequence comes from Salmo salar, assembly GCF_905237065.1. Lineage (NCBI taxonomy): Eukaryota > Metazoa > Chordata > Actinopteri > Salmoniformes > Salmonidae > Salmo > Salmo salar. Next base: position 29,273 of record NW_025550150.1, on the reverse strand, counting down.
TCAGAGGTACTCTACTACTCAGAGGTACTCTACTACTCAGGGTACTCTACTACTCAGAGGTACTCTACTACTCAGAGGTACTCTACTACTCTACTACTCAGAGGTACTCTACTACTCTACTACTCAGAGGTACTCTACTACTCTACTACTCAGAGGTACTCTACTACTCTCGCTCAGAGGTACTCTACTACTCTACTACTCAGAGGTACTCTCACTACTCAGAGGTACTCTACTACTCTACTACTCATAGGCTACTCTACTACTCAGAGGTACTCTACTACTCTACTACTCAGAGGTACTCTACTACTCTACTACTCAGAGGTACTCTACTACTCAGAGGTACTCTACTACTCAGAGGTACTCTACTACTCAGAGGTACTCTACTACTCTACTACTCAGAGGTACTCTACTCTCTACTACTCAGAGGTACTCTACTTCCGCTCAGAGTTACTCTACTACTCAGAGGTACTCTACTACTCAGAGGTACTCTACTACTCTACTACTCAGAGGTACTCTACTACTCAGAGGTACTCTACTACTCTACTACTCAGAGGTACTCTACTACTCAGAGGTACTCTACTACTCTACTACTCAGAGGTACTCTACTACCTCTACTACTCAGAGGTACTCTACTACTCAGAGGTACTCTACTACTCTACTACTCAGAGTTACTCTACTACTCAGAGGTACTCTACTCTCCAGCTCAGAGGTACTCTACTACTCAGAGGTACTCTACTACTCTACTACTCAGAGGTACTCTACTACTCTACTACTCAGAGGTACTCTACTACTCTACTACTCAGAGGTACTCTACTACTCTACTACTCAGAGGTACTCTACTACTCTACTACTCAGAGGTACTCTACTACTCAGAGGTACTCTACTACTCAGAGGTACTCTACTACTCAGAGGTACTCTACTACTCTACTACTCAGAGGTACTCTACTACTCAGAGGTACTCTACTACTCAGAGGTACTCTACTACTCTACTACTCAGAGGTACTCTACTACTCTACTACTCAGAGGTACTCTACTACTCTACTACTCAGAGGTACTCTACTACTCAGAGGTACTCTACTACTCTACTACTCAGAGGTACTCTACTACTCTACTACTCAGAGGTACTCTACTACTCAGGGTACTCTACTACTCAGAGGTACTCTACTACTCTACTACTCAGAGGTACTCTACTACTCTACTACTCAGAGGTACTCTACTACTCAGGTCTCTACTACTCAGGGTACTCTACTACTCAGAGGTACTCTACTACTCAGAGGTACTCTACTACTCTACTACTCAGAGGTACTCTACTACTCTACTACTCAGAGGTACTCTACTACTCTACTACTCAGAGGTACTCTACTACTCAGAGGTACTCTACTACTCTACTACTCAGAGGTACTCTACTACTCTACTACTCAGAGGTACTCTACTACTCAGAGGTACTCTACTACTCAGAGGTACTCTACTACTCTCAGCTCAGAGGTACTCTACTACTCTACTACTCAGAGGTACTCTACTACTCAGAGGTACTCTACTACTCTACTACTCAGAGGTACTCTACTACTCAGAGGTACTCTACTACTCTACTACTCAGAGGTACTCTACTACTCTACTACTCAGAGGTACTCTACTACTCTACTACTCAGAGGTACTCTACTCTCTACTACTCAGAGGTACTCTACTACTCTACTACTCAGAGGTGCTCTCCTCTACTACTCAGAGGTACTCTACTACTCTACTACTCAGAGGTACTCTACTACTCTCCGCTCAGAGGTGCTCTACTACTCTACTACTCAGAGGTACTAAACTACTCAGAGGTACTCTACTAATCTACTACTCAGAGGTACTCTACTACTCAGAGGTACTCTACTACTCTACTACTCAGAGGTACTCTACTACTCTCAGCTCAGAGGTACTCTACTACTCAGAGGTACTCTACTACTCAGAGGTACTCTACTACTCTACTACTCAGAGGTACTCTACTACTCTACTACTCAGAGGTACTCTACTACTCTACTACTCAGAGGTACTCTACTACTCTCAGCTCAGAGGTACTCTACTACTCTACTACTCAGAGGTACTCTACTACTCAGAGGTACTCTACTACTCTACTACTCAGAGGTACTCTACTACTCTACTACTCAGAGGTACTCTACTACTCTACTACTCAGAGGTACTCTACTACTCTACTACTCAGAGGTACTCTACTACTCAGAGGTACTCTACTACTCAGGGTACTCTACTACTCAGAGGTACTCTACTACTCTACTACTCAGAGGTACTCTACTACTCAGAGGTACTCTACTACTCTACTACTCAGAGGTACTCTACTACTCTACTACTCAGAGGTACTCTACTACTCTACTACTCAGAGGTACTCTACTACTCAGAGGTACTCTACTACTCTACTACTCAGAGGTACTCTACTACTCTAGAGGTACTCTACTACTCTACTACTCAGAGGTACTCTACTACTCAGAGGTACTCTACTACTCTACTGCTCAGAGGTACTCTACTACTCTACTACTCAGAGGTACTCTACTACTCAGAGGTACTCTACTACTCTACAGCTCAGAGGTACTCTACTACTCAGAGGTACTCTACTACTCTACTACTCAGAGGTACTCTACTACTCTACTACTCAGAGGTACTCTACTACTCTACTACTCAGAGGTACTCTACTACTCAGATGTACTCTACTACTCAGAGGTACTCTACTACTCAGAGGTACTCTACTACTCTACTACTCAGAGGTACTCTACTACTCTACTACTCAGAGGTACTCTACTACTCAGAGGTACTCTACTACTCTACTACTCAGAGGTACTCTACTACTCCAGCTCAGAGGTACTCTACTACTCTACTACTCAGAGGTACTCTACTACTCAGAGGTACTCTACTACTCTACTACTCAGAGGTACTCTACTACTCTACTACTCAGAGGTACTCTACTACTCTACAGTACTCTGCTGCTCTACTACTCAGAGGTACTCTACTACTCTACTACTCAGAGGTACTCTACTACTCTACTCTACTACTCAGAGGTACTCTACTACTCTACTACTCAGAGGTACTCTACTACTCAGAGGTACTCTACTACTCTACTACTCAGAGGTACTCTACTACTCTCGCTCAGAGGTACTCTACTACTCTACTACTCAGAGGTACTCTACTACTCAGGGTACTCTACTACTCAGAGGTACTCTACTACTCTACTACTCAGAGGTACTCTACTACTCTCAGCTCAGAGGTACTCTACTACTCAGAGGTACTCTACTACTCTACTACTCAGAGGTACTCTACTGCTCTACTACTCAGAGGTACTCTACTACTCTACTACTCAGAGGTACTCTACTACTCTCAGCTCAGAGGTACTCTACTACTCTCAGCTCAGAGGTACTCTACTACTCTACTACTCAGAGGTACTCTACTACTCTACTACTCAGAGGTACTCTACTACTCTACTACTCAGAGGTACTCTACTACTCTACTACTCAGAGGTACTCTACTACTCTACTACTCAGAGGTACTCTACTACTCGGTTACTCTACTACTCAGAGGTACTCTACTACTCGGTACTCTACTACTCAGGGTACTCTACTACTCGTCTCTACTACTCAGAGGTACTCTACTACTCTACTACTCAGAGGTACTCTACTACTCAGAAGTACTCTACTACTCTACTACTCAGAGGTACTGTACTACTCTCAGCTCAGAGGTACTCTACTACTCAGAGGTACTCTACTACTCTACTACTCAGAGGTACTCTACTACTCAGAGGTACTCTACTACTCTACTACTCAGAGGTACTCTACTACTCAGAGGTACTCTACTACTCTACTACTCAGAGGTACTCTACTACTCTACTACTCAGAGGTACTCTACTGCTCTACTACTTAGAGGTACTCTACTACTCTACTACTCAGAGGTACTCTACTACTCTACTTCAGAGGTGCTCTACTACTCAGGGTGCTCTACTACTCAGAGGTACTCTACTACTCAGAGGTACTCTACTACTCTACTACTCAGAGGTACTCTACTACTCAGAGGTACTCTACTACTCTACTACTCAGAGGTACTCTACTACTCTACTACTCAGAGGTACTCTACTACTCTACTACTCAGAGGTACTCTACTACTCAGAGGTACTCTACTACTCTACTACTCAGAGGTACTCTACTACTCAGAGGTACTCTACTACTCTACTACTCAGAGGTACTCTACTACTCTACTACTCAGAGGTACTCTACTACTCTACTACTCAGAGGTACTCTACTACTCTACTACTCAGAGGTACTCTACTACTCAGAGGTACTCTACTACTCAGAGGTACTCTACTACTCAGAGGTACTCTACTACTCAGAGGTACTCTACTACTCTACTACTCAGAGGTACTCTACTACTCTCAGCTCAGAGGTACTCTACTACTCTACTACTCAGAGGTACTCTACTACTCAGAGGTACTCTACTACTCTACTACTCAGAGGTACTCTACTACTCTACTACTCAGAGGTACTCTACTACTCTACTACTCAGAGGTACTCTACTACTCAGAGGTACTCTACTACTCTACTACTCAGAGGTACTCTACTACTCTACTACTCAGAGGTACTCTACTACTCTACTACTCAGAGGTACTCTACTACTCAGAGGTACTCTATTACTCTACTACTCAGAGGTACTCTACTACTCTACTACTCAGAGGTACTCTACTACTCGGGTACTCTACAACTCAGAGGTACTCTACTACTCTACTACTCAGAGGTACTCTACTACTCTACTACTCAGAGGTACTCTACTACTCAGAGGTACTCTACTACTCTACTACTCAGAGGTACTCTACTACTCTACTACTCAGAGGTACTCTACTACTCTACTACTCAGAGGTACTCTACTACTCAGAGGTACTCTACTACTCTACTACTCAGAGGTACTCTACTACTCTACTACTCAGAGGTACTCTACTACTCAGAGGTACTCTACTACTCTACTACTCAGAGGTACTCTACTACTCAGAGGTACTCTACTACTCTACTACTCAGAGGTACTCTACTACTCAGAGGTACTCTACTACTCTACTACTCAGAGGTACTCTACTACTCTACTACTCAGAGGTACTCTACTACTCTCAGCTCAGAGGTACTCTACTACTCAGCTCAGAGGTACTCTACTACTCAGAGGTACTCTACTACTCAGAGGTACTCTACTACTCTACTACTCAGAGGTACTCTACTACTCTACTACTCAGAGGTACTCTACTACTCTACTACTCAGAGGTACTCTACTACTCTACTACTCAGAGGTACTCTACTACTCAGAGGTACTCTACTACTCCGAGGTACTCTACTACTCAGAGGTACTCTACTACTCTACTACTCAGAGGTACTCTACTACTCAGAGGTACTCTACTACTCTACTACTCAGAGGTACTCTACTACTCAGAGGTACTCTACTACTCAGAGGTACTCTACTACTCTACTACTCAGAGGTACTCTACTACTCAGAGGTACTCTACTACTCTACTACTCAGAGGTACTCTACTACTCTCAGCTCAGAGGTACTCTACTACTCAGAGGTACTCTACTACTCTACTACTCAGAGGTACTCTACTACTCTACTACTCAGAGGTACTCTACTACTCTACTACTCAGAGGTACTCTACTACTCTACTACTCAGAGGTACTCTACTACTCAGAGGTACTCTACTACTCAGAGGTACTCTACTACTCAGAGGTACTCTACTACTCAGAGGTACTCTACTACTCAGAGGTACTCTACTACTCTACTACTCAGAGGTACTCTACTACTCAGAGTACTCTACTACTCAGAGGTACTCTACTACTCTACTACTCAGAGGTACTCTACTACTCTACTACTCAGAGGTACTCTACTACTCTACTACTCAGAGGTACTCTACTACTCAGAGGTACTCTACTGCTCTACTACTCAGAGGTACTCTACTACTCTACTACTCAGAGGTACTCTACTACTCTACTACTCAGAGGTACTCTACTACTCAGAGGTACTCTACTACTCTACTACTCAGAGGTACTCTACTACTCAGAGGTACTCTACTACTCTACTACTCAGAGGTACTCTACTACTCTCAGCTCAGAGGTACTCTACTACTCAGAGGTACTCTACTACTCAGAGGTACTCTACTACTCTACTACTCTACTACTCAGAGGTACTCTACTACTCTACTACTCAGAGGTACTCTACTACTCTACTACTCAGAGGTACTCTACTACTCTTCAGCTCAGAGGTACTCTACTACTCAGAGGTACTCTACTACTCAGAGGTACTCTACTACTCTACTACTCAGAGGTACTCTACTACTCAGAGGTACTCTACTACTCTACTACTCAGAGGTACTCTACTACTCTCAGCTCAGAGGTACTCTACTACTCAGAGGTACTCTACTACTCTACTACTCAGAGGTACTCTACTACTCAGAGGTACTCTACTACTCTACTACTCAGAGGTACTCTACTACTCTACTACTCAGAGGTACTCTACTACTCTCAGCTCAGAGGTACTCTACTACTCTCCAGCTCAGAGGTACTCTACTACTCAGAGGTACTCTACTACTCAGAAGTACTCTACTACTCTACTACTCAGAAGTACTCTACTACTCTACTACTCAGAGGTACTGTACTACTCGGTCTCTACTACTCAGAGGTACTCTATTACTCAGAGGTACTCTACTACTCTACAGCTCAGAGGTACTCTACTACTCTACTACTCAGAGGTACTCTACTACTCAGAGGTACTCTACTACTCAGAGGTACTCTACTACTCTACTACTCAGAGGTACTCTACTACTCTACTACTCAGAGGTACTCTACTACTCCGCTCAGGTCTCACTACTCTACTACTCAGAGGTACTCTACTACTCTACTACTCAGAGTTACTCTACTACTCAGAGGTACTCTACTACTCTACTACTCAGAGGTACTCTACTACTCTACTACTCAGAGGTACTCTACTACTCAGAGGTACTCTACTACTCTACTACTCAGAGGTACTCTACTACTCAGAGGTACTCTACTACTCTCAGCTCAGAGGTACTCTACTACTCAGAGGTACTCTACTACTCTACTACTCAGAGGTACTCTACTACTCTACTACTCAGAGGTACTCTACTACTCTACTACTCAGAGGTACTCTACTACTCTACTACTCAGAGTTACTCTACTACTCTACTACTCAGAGGTACTCTACTACTCAGGGTACTCTACTACTCAGAGGTACTCTACTACTCAGGGTACTCTACTACTCAGAGGTACTCTACTACTCTACTACTCAGAGGTACTCTACTACTCAGAGGTACTCTACTACTCTACTACTCAGAGGTACTCTACTACTCTACTACTCAGACGTACTCTACTACTCAGAGGTACTCTACTACTCTACTACTCAGAGGTACTCTACTACTCTACTACTCAGAGGTACTCTACTACTCAGAGGTACTCTACTACTCTACTACTCAGAGGTACTCTACTACTCTACTACTCAGAGGTACTCTACTACTCAGGCACTCTACTACTCAGAGGTACTCTACTACTCAGGGTACTCTACTACTCTACTACTCAGAGGTACTCTACTACTCTCAGCTCAGAGGTACTCTACTACTCAGAGGTACTCTACTACTCAGAGGTACTCTACTACTCTACTACTCTACTACTCAGAGGTACTCTACTACTCTACTACTCAGAGGTACTCTACTACTCTACTACTCAGAGGTACTCTACTACTCTCAGCTCAGAGGTACTCTACTACTCTACTACTCAGAGGTACTCTACTACTCAGAGGTACTCTACTACTCTACTACTCAGAGGTACTCTACTACTCTACTACTCAGAGGTACTCTACTACTCTCTACTCAGAGGTACTCTACTACTCGGCTCTACTACTCAGAGGTACTCTACTACTCAGAGGTACTCTACTACTCTACTACTCAGAGGTACTCTACTACTCAGAGGTACTCTACTACTCTACAGCTCAGAGCTTCTCTACTACTCTACTACTCAGAGGTACTCTACTACTCAGAGGTACTCTACTACTCTACTACTCAGAGGTACTCTACTACTCTACTACTCAGCTCGAGGTACTCTACTACTCTACTACTCAGAGGTACTCTACTACTCAGAGGTACTCTACTACTCTACTACTCAGAGGTGCTCTACTACTCTACTACTCAGAGGTACTCTACTACTCTACTACTCAGAGGTACTCTACTACTCTACTACTCAGAGGTACTCTACTACTCTACTACTCAGAGGTGCTCTACTACTCTACTACTCAGAGGTACTCTACTACTCTACTACTCAGAGGTACTCTACTACTCTACTACTCAGAGGTACTCTACTACTCTAGCTCAGAGGTACTCTACTACTCAGGGTACTCTACTACTCAGAGGTACTCTACTACTCTACTACTCAGAGGTACTCTACTACTCTACTACTCAGAGGTACTCTACTACTCTACTACTCAGAGGTACTCTACTACTCTACTACTCAGAGGTACTCTACTACTCAGAGGTACTCTACTACTCTACTACTCAGAGGTACTCTACTACTCTACTACTCAGAGGTACTCTACTACTCTACTACTCAGAGGTACTCTACTACTCTCAGCTCAGAGGTACTCTACTACTCTACTACTCAGAGGTACTCTACTACTCTACTACTCAGAGGTACTCTACTACTCTACTACTCAGAGGTACTCTACTACTCTACTACTCAGAGGTACTCTACTACTCTCAGCTCAGAGGTACTCTACTACTCAGAGGTACTCTACTACTCAGGGTACTCTACTACTCAGAGGTACTCTACTACTCTACTACTCAGAGGTACTCTACTACTCTACTACTCAGAGGTACTCTACTACTCTCAGCTCAGAGGTACTCTACTACTCTACTACTCAGAGGTACTCTACTACTCAGAGGTACTCTACTACTCAGAGGTACTCTACTACTCAGAGGTACTCTGCTACTCTACTACTCAGAGGTACTCTACTACTCAGGGTACTCTACTCTCTACTACTCAGAGGTACTCTACTACTCTACTACTCAGAGGTACTCTACTACTCAGAGGTACTCTACTACTCTACTACTCAGAGGTACTCTACTACTCAGAGGTACTCTACTACTCAGAGGTACTCTACTACTCTCAGCTCAGAGGTACTCTACTACTCTACTACTCAGAGGTACTCTACTACTCAGAGGTACTCTACTACTCAGAGGTACTCTACTACTCTACTACTCAGAGGTACTCTACTACTCTACTACTCAGAGGTACTCTACTACTCTCAGCTCAGAGGTACTCTACTACTCGGGTACTCTACTACTCAGAGGTACTCTACTACTCAGAGGTACTCTACTACTCTACTACTCAGAGGTACTCTACTACTCAGAGGTACTCTACTACTCTACTACTCAGAGGTACTCTACTACTCTCAGCTCAGAGGTACTCTACTACTCAGAGGTACTCTACTACTCAGAGGTACTCTACTACTCAGAGGTACTCTACTACTCTTCTACTCAGAGGTACTCTACTACTCTACTACTCAGAGGTACTCTACTACTCTACTACTCAGAGGTACTCTACTACTCTCTACTCAGAGGTACTCTACTACTCCTACTCTACTACTCAGAGGTACTCTACTACTCAGAGGTACTCTACTACTCTACTACTCAGAGGTACTCTACTACTCTACTACTCAGAGGTACTCTACTACTCTACTACTCAGAGGTACTCTACTACTCTACTACTCAGAGGTACTCTACTACTCAGAGGTACTCTACTACTCTACTACTCAGAGGTACTCTACTACTCTACTACTCAGAGGTACTCTACTACTCGGTACTCTACTACTCAGAGGTACTCTACGTACTCTACTACTCAGAGGTACTCTACTACTCAGAGGTACTCTACTACTCTACTACTCAGAGGTACTCTACTACTCTCAGCTCAGAGGTACTCTACTACTCAGAGGTACTCTACTGCTCTACTACTCAGAGGTACTCTACTACTCTACTACTCAGAGGTACTCTACTACTCTCAGCTCAGAGGTACTCTACTACTCTTCAGCTCAGAGGTACTCTACTACTCAGAGGTACTCTACTACTCAGAAGTACTCTACTACTCTACTACTCAGAAGTACTCTACTACTCTACTACTCAGAGGTACTGTACTACTCTCAGCTCAGAGGTACTCTACTACTCAGAGGTACTCTACTACTCTACTACTCAGAGGTACTCTACTACTCAGAGGTACTCTACTACTCAGAGGTACTCTACTACTCTCAGCTCAGAGGTACTCTACTACTCTACTACTCAGAGGTACTCTACTACTCAGAGGTACTCTGCTACTCTACTACTCAGAGGTACTCTACTACTCTACTACTCAGAGGTACTCTACTACTCTCAGCTCAGAGGTACTCTACTACTCTACTACTCAGAGGTACTCTACTACTCTACTACTCAGAGGTACTCTACTACTCTACTACTCAGAGGTACTCTACTACTCTACTACTCAGAGGTACTCTACTACTCAGCGGTACTCTACTACTCAGAGGTACTCTACTACTCTACTACTCAGAGGTACTCTACTACTCGGTACTCTACTACTCAGAGGTACTCTACTACTCAGAGGTACTCTACTACTCTACTACTCAGAGGTACTCTACTACTCAGCGGTACTCTACTACTCAGAGGTACTCTACTACTCTCAGAGGTACTCTACTGCTCTACTACTCAGAGGTACTCTACTACTCTACTACTCAGAGGTACTCTACTACTCTACACTCAGAGGTACTCTACTACTCAGAGGTGCTCTACTGCTCTACTACTCAGAGGTACTCTACTACTCAGGGTGCTCTACTACTCTACTACTCAGAGGTACTCTACTACTCTACTACTCAGAGGTGCTCTACTACTCTACTACTCAGAGGTACTCTACTACTCAGAGGTACTCTACTACTCTACTACTCAGAGGTACTCTACTACTCTACTACTCAGAGGTACTCTACTACTCTACTACTCAGAGGTACTCTACTACTCCAGAGGTACTCTACTACTCTACTACTCAGAGGTACTCTACTGCTCTACTACTCAGAGGTACTCTACTACTCTACTACTCAGAGGTACTCTACTACTCAGAGGTACTCTACTACTCTACTACTCAGAGGTACTCTACTACTCTACTACTCAGAGGTACTCTACTACTCAGAGGTACTCTACTACTCAGAGGTACTCTACTACTCTACTACTCAGAGGTACTCTACTACTCAGCCAGGTACTCTACTACTCGGGTCTCTACTACTCAGAGGTACTCTACTACTCACGGTACTCTACTACTCAGAGGTACTCTACTACTCTACTACTCAGAGGTACTCTACTACTCCAGAGGTACTCTGCTACTCTACTACTCAGAGGTACTCTACTACTCTACTACTCAGAGGTACTCTGCAACTCAGAGGTACTCTACTACTCTACTACTCAGAGGTACTCTACTACTCTACTACTCAGAGGTACTCTACTACTCTACTACTCAGAGGTACTCTACTACTCTACTACTCAGAGGTACTCTACAGCTCAGAGTTACTCTACTACTCAGAGGTACTCTACTACTCAGAGGTACTCTACTACTCTACTACTCAGAGGTACTCTACTGCTCAGAGTACCTACTCGGTTACTCTACTACTCAGAGTTACTCTACTACTCAGAGTTACTCTACTACTCAGAGGTACTCTACTCACTCTACTACTCAGAGGTACTCTACTACTCTCGCTCAGAGGTACCCTACTACTCTACTACTCAGAGGTACTCTACTACTCTACTACTCAGAGGTACTCTACTACTCTACTACTCAGAGGTACTCTACTACTAAGAGGTACTCTACTCTCTACTACTCAGAGGTACTCTACTACCCTCAGCTCAGAGGTACTCTACTACTCTACTACTCAGAGGTACTCTACTACTCTACTACTCAGAGGTACTCTACTACTCTACTACTCAGAGGTACTCTACTACTCAGAGGTACTCTACTACTCTACTACTCAGAGGTACTCTACTACTCAGAGGTACTCTACTCCTCAGAGGTACTCTACTACTCAGAGGTACTCTACTACTCTTCTACTCAGAGTTACTCTACTACTCTACTACTCAGAGGTACTCTACTACTCTACAGCTCAGAGGTACTCTACTACTCTACTACTCAGAGGTACTCTACTACTCTACTACTCAGAGGTACTCTACTACTCTACTACTCAGAGTTACTCTACTACTCTACTACTCAGAGGTACTCTACTACCCTCAGCTCAGAGGTACTCTACTACTCAGAGGTACTCTACTACTCAGAGGTACTCTACTACTCAGAGGTACTCTACTACTCAGAGGTACTCTACTACTCTACTACTCAGAGGTACTCTACTACTCAGAGGTACTCTACTACTCAGAGGTACTCTACTCTCACTACTCAGAGGTACTCTACTACTCTTCTCTCAGAGGTGCTCTACTACTCTACTACTCAGAGGTACTCTACTACTCTACAGCTCAGAGGTACTCTCACTCTACTACTCAGAGGTACTCTACTACTCTACTACTCAGAGGTACTCTACTACTCTACTACTCAGAGGTACTCTACTACTCTACTACTCAGAGGTACTCTACTACTCTACTACTCAGAGGTACTCTACTACTCTACTACTCAGAGGTACTCTACTACTCAGAGGTACTCTACTGCTCTACTACTCAGAGGTACTCTACTGCTCTCTACTCAGAGGTACTCTACTACTCAGAGGTACTCTACTACTCAGAGGTACTCTACTACTCTACTACTCAGAGGTACTCTACTACTCTACTACTCAGAGGTACTCTACTACTCTACTACTCAGAGGTACTCTACTACTCAGAGGTACTCTACTACTCAGAGGTACTCTACTACTCTACTACTCAGAGGTACTCTACTACTCTACTACTCAGAGGTACTCTACTACTCTCAGCTCAGAGGTACTCTACTACTCTACTACTCAGAGGTACTCTACTACTCAGAGGTACTCTACTACTCTACTACTCAGAGTACTCTACTACTCAGAGGTACTCTACTACTCTACTACTCAGAGGTACTCTACTACTCTCAGCTCAGAGGTACTCTACTACTCAGAGGTACTCTACTACTCTACTCAGAGGTACTCTACTACTCTGCTGCTCTACTACTCAGAGGTACTCTACTACTCTACTACTCAGAGGTACTCTACTACTCTACTACTCAGAGGTACTCTACTACTCTCAGCTCAGAGGTACTCTACTACTCTACTACTCAGAGGTACTCTACTACTCAGAGGTACTCTACTACTCTACTACTCAGAGGTACTCTACTACTCAGAGTTACTCTACTACTCTACTACTCAGAGGTACTCTACTACCCTCAGCTCAGAGGTACTCTGCTCTCTACTCAGAGGTACTCTACTACTCAGAGGTACTCTACTACTCAGAGGTACTCTACTACTCATACTCGTACTCTACTACTCAGAGGTACTCTACTACTCTACTACTCAGAGGTACTCTACTACTCTACTACTCAGAGGTACTCTACTACTCAGAGGTACTCTACTACTCAGAGGTACTCTATTACTCTACTACTCAGAGGTACTCTACTACTCTACTACTCAGAGGTACTCTACTACTCTACAACTCAGAGGTACTCTACTACTCAGAGGTACTCTACTACTACTACTCAGAGGTACTCTACTACTCACAGCCAGAGGTACTCTACTACTCTACTACTCAGAGGTACTCTACTACTCTACTACTCAGAGGTACTCTACTACTCTACTACTCAGAGGTACTCTACTACTCTCAGCTCAGAGGTACTCTACTACTCTACTACTCAGAGGTACTCTACTACTCAGAGGTACTCTACTACTCTACTACTCAGAGGTACTCTACTACTCAGAGGTACTCTACTACTCTACTACTCAGAGGTACTCTACTACTCTACTACTCAGAGGTACTCTACTACTCAGAGGTACTCTACTACTCTACTACTCAGAGGTACTCTACTACTCTACTACTCAGAGGTACTCTACTACTCAGAGGTACTCTACTACTCTACTACTCAGAGGTACTCTACTACTCTACTACTCAGAGGTACTCTACTACTCAGAGGTACTCTACTACTCTACTACTCAGAGGTACTCTACTACTCGGGCTCTACTACTCAGAGGTACTCTACTACTCTACTTCTCAGAGGTACTCTACTACTCTACTACTCAACGCCAGAGGTACTCTACTACTCAGAGGTACTCTACTACTCTACAGCTCAGAGGTACTCTACTACTCTACTACTCAGAGGTACTCTACAGCTCAGAGGTACTCTACTACTCACTACTACTCAGAGGTACTCTACTACTCTACTACTCAGAGGTACTCTACTACTCAGAGGTACTCTACTACTCAGAGGTACTCTACTACTCTACTACTCAGAGGTACTCTACTACTCTACTACTCAGAGGTACTCTACTACTCTACTACTCAGAGGTACTCTACTACTCAGAGGTACTCTACTACTCCACCTCAGAGGTACTCTACTACCCAGAGGTACTCTACTACTCAGAGGTACTCTACTACTCTACTACTCAGAGGTACTCTACTACTCAGAGGTACTCTCTACTACTCAGAGGTACTCTACTACTCAGAGGTACTCTGCTGCTCTACTACTCACTACTCAGAGGTACTCTACTACTCTACTACTCAGAGGTACTCTACTACTCTCAGCTCAGAGGTACTCTACTACTCTACTACTCAGAGGTACTCTACTACTCTACTACTCAGAGGTACTCTACTACTCTACTACTCAGAGGTACTCTACTACTCTCAGCTCAGAGGTACTCTACTACTCAGAGGTACTCTACTACTCTCAGCTCAGAGGTACTCTACTACTCAGAGGTACTCTACTACTTTCAGTTATGAATCCTGGTGCTACTTTGTGCTAACATGCATCCTTTGTCCTGAATTTGTCCACATTCTGATTGTGTCCACATTTTTAGACAGTTGTAAGAGATTAAAAGACGCATTGTGATCAGATCTTACTGATCACAACCTGAGGTAGTCAGGGACCCTGTATCTGGATTTAAATCAGGTGTAAACGTATCCGGATGGTTAAACCATTTAAATAATAATTATACCAGCCTCTAAAATCTTTGACAGTTAGGACCATTGAGTTATGGAATCAATAATTGTCTTAAAATAACTAATTGCATATTATTTTTGAAAGAAAATCTCTCAATATGGTCACAATGCGGCCACAGTGGATGGACAAGAGACACATTTTAATACCATGTGCAGATGCGGAAAAACCAGATCAGATAGTGTCCTGAAAGAATAATCTCAGCTAAAGCTAAACACAAATAAACTATCTATGAAGACCAACACATAGACACACACACACACACACACACACACACACACGCACACACGCACACACACAAATAAAACAATAACACAGATATATACAGTACCAGTCAAAAGTTTGGACACACCTACTAATTTCAGGGTTTTTCTTAATTTTTACTATTTTCTACATTGTAGCTTAATAGTGAAGACATTAAAACTATGAAATAACACATATGGAATCATGTAGTAACCAAAAAAGTGTTAACCTGTTAGGGCTAGGGGGCAGTATTGACACGGCCGGATAAAAAATGTACCTGATTTAATCTGGTTACTACTCCTGCCCAGTAACTAGAATATGCATATAATTATTGGCTTTGGATAGAAAACACCCTAAAGTTTCTAAAACTGTTTGAATGGTGTCTGTGAGTATAACAGAACTCAAATGGCAGGCCAAAACCTGAGAAGATTCCATGCAGGAAGTGGCCTGTCTGACAAGTTGTGTTTCATCTTGGCTCTTTTTATTGAAGACTGAGGATCTTTGCTCTAATGTGACACTTCCTACGGCTCCCATAGGCTCTCAGAGCCCGGGAAAAAGCTGAACGATATCGAGGCAGCCTCTGGCTGAAACACATTATCGCTTTTTGGCAAGTGGCCGATCAGAGTACTATGGGCTTAGGCGCGTGCCTGAGTCGACCCGTGCTTTATTTTCTTTCGTCTGTTTACCTAAACGCAGATTCCCGGTCGGAATATTATCGCTTTTTATGAGAAAAATGGCATAAAAATTGATTTTAAAGAGCGGTTGACATGCTTCGAAGTACGGTAATGGAATATTTAGAATTTTTTGTCACGAATTGCGCCATGCTTGTCACCCTTATTTACCCTTTCGGATAGTGTCTTGACGCATACGAACAAAACGCCGCTGTTTGGATATAACTATGGATTATTTTGAACCAAACCAACATTTGTTATTGAAGTAGAAGTCCTGGGAGTGCATTCTGACAAAGACAGCAAAGGTAATAACATTTTTCTTATAGTAAATCTGACTTTGGTGAGTGCTAAACTTGCTGAGTGTCTAAATAGCTAGCCCTGTGATGCCGGGCTATCTACTGAGAATATTGCAAAATGTGCTTTCACCGAAAAGCTATTTTAAAATCGGACATATCGAGTGCATAGAGGAGTTCTGTATCTATAATTCTTAAAATAATTGTTATGCTTTTTGTGAACGTTTATCGTGAGTAATTTAGTAAATTCACCGCCAGTGTTCGGTGGGAATGCTAGTCACATGCTAGTCACATGCTAATGTAAAAAGCTGGTTTTTGATATAAATATGAACTTGATTGAACAAAACATGCATGTATTGTATAACATAATGTCCTAGGTGTGTCATCTGATGAAGATCATCAAAGGTTAGTGCTGCATTTAGCTGTCTTCTGGGTTTTTGTGACATTATATGCTAGCTTGAAAAATGGGTGTCTGATTATTTCTGGCTTGGTACTCTGCTGACGTAATCTAATGTTTTGCTTTCGCTGTAAAGCCTTTTTGAAATCGGACAGTGTGGTTAGATAAAGGAGAGTCTTGTCTTTAAAATGCTGTGAAATAGTCATATGTTTGAAAAATTGAAGTTTTTGTATTTTTGAGGAATTTGTAATTCGCGCCACGCCTATCATTGGATATTGGAGCAGGTGTTCCGCTAGCGGAACGTCTAGATGTAAGAGGTTAACACTTTTTTGGTTACTACATGATTCCATATGTGTTATTTCAAACTTACCATCATTAAGTTTGCCGATGACACAACAGTGGTAGGCATGATCACCGACAACAGCGAGACAGCCTATAGGGAGGAGGTCAGAGACCTGACCGTGTGGTGCAAGGACAACAACCTCTCCCTCATCGTGATCAAGACAAAGGAGATGATTGTGGACTACAGGAAAAGGAGGACCGAGCACTCCCCCATTCTCATTGACGGGGCTGCAGTGGAGCAGGTTGAGAGCTTCAAGTTCCTTGGCGTCCACATCACCAACAAACTAACATGGTCCAAGCACACCAAGACAGTCGTGAAGAGGGCCCGACAAAACCTATTCCCCCTCAGGAGACTGAAAAGATTTGGCATGGGTCCTCAGATCCCCAAAAGGATCTACTGCTGCACCATCGAGAGCATCCTGACTGGTTGCATCACTGCCTGGTATGGCAACTGCTCGGCCTCCGACCGCAAGGCACTACAGAGGGTAGTGCGAACAGCCCAGTAGATCACTGGGGCCAAGCTTCCTGCCATCCAGGACTTCTATACCTGGCGGTGTCAGAGGAAGGCCCTAAAAATTGTCATAGCCACCCTAGTCATAGACTGTTCTCTCTGCTACCGCACGGCAAGCGGTATCGGAGCGCCAAGTCTAGGTCCAAGAGACTTCTTAACAGCTTCTACTCCCAAGCCATAAGACTCTTGAACATCTAATCAAATGGCTACCCAGACTATTGCATTGCCCCCCCCCCCCCTTTTACGCTGCTGCTACTCTCTGTTATTATCTATGCATAGTCACTTTAATAACTCTACCTACATGTACATATTACCTCAACTAACCGGTGCCTCCGCACATTGACTCTGTACCGGTACCACCTGTATAGAGCCTCGTTATTGTTATTTTATTGCTGTTCTTTAATTATTTGTTACTTTTATTTGTTATTTTTTTAGGTATTTTTATTAAAGCTGCATTGTTGGTTAAGGGCTTGTAAGTAAGCACTTCACTGTAAGGTCTACACCTGTTGTATTCAGCGCATGTGACAAATACAAATCTACTTCAATCAGTGTAATAAATAAATGTGTCCTGAAAGTGATCAGTGTATTGATGAACTCGTCTTAACTGGCATTCTCGTCAGCAACATGAGACAACAGAGAGACCTCCAAGCCAGTAGACCACCAACCCTAACCCTCCAAGCCAGTAGACCACCAACCCTAACCCTCCAAGCCAGTAGACCACGAACCCTAACCCTCCAAGCCAGTAGACCACCAACCCTAACCCTCTAAGCCAGTAGACCATGAACCCTAACCCTCTAAGCCAGTAGACCACGAACCCTAACCCTCCAAGCCAGTAGACCACGAACCCTAACCCTCTAAGCCAGTAGACCACGAACCCTAACCCTCCAAGCCAGTAGACCATGAACCCTAACCCTCTAAGCCAGTAGACCACGAACCCTAACCCTCTAAGCCAGTAGACCACGAACCCTAACCCTCTAAGCCAGTAGACCACGAACCCTAACCCTCTAAGCCAGTAGACCACGAACCCTAACCCTCCAAGCCAGTAGACCACGAACCCTAACCCTCTAAGCCAGTAGACCACGAACCCTAACCCTCTAAGCCAGTAGACCACGAACCCTAACCCTCTAAGCCAGTAGACCACGAACCCTAACCCTCTAAGCCAGTAGACCACGAACCCTAACCCTCTAAGCCAGTAGACCACGAACCCTAACCCTCTAAGCCAGTAGACCACGAACCCTAACCCTCTAAGCCAGTAGACCACGAACCCTAACCCTCTAAGCCAGTAGACCACGAACCCTAACCCTCTAAGCCAGTAGACCACGAACCCTAACCCTCTAAGCCAGTAGACCACGAACCCTAACCCTCTAAGCCAGTAGACCATGAACCCTAACCCTCTAAGCCAGTAGACCATGAACCCTAACCCTCTAAGCCAGTCACTGTTCCAGATTGTGAGATGATTCCAGTGTATCTTTAAGGTTAGGGAGGTCTTGGTACTTAATGATCAGAGGCTAACTGTGATAATATATACAATACTACAAGGAATATATGTGATGATACAGGATGGGGCTGTTTAATTCCAGTCCTGGAGGGGCAAACCACTTCTGGTTTTTGTTTCTACCTGGTAGTTAATTGCACTCACCTGATGTCCCAGGTCTGAATCAGTTCCTGATTAGAAGGAAAGGATGAAAACCAGAAGTGTTTTGACATAATTGACATTGAACAGCCCTAAGACATAATATACTTGTCACGTCCTGACCAGTATAAGGGTTATTTGTTATTGTAGTTTGGTCAGGGACGTGGCAGAGAGTATTTGTCTTATGTGGTTCGGGGTGGTGGTTTATTTAGTAGGGCGTTTGATTTATTATTTCTGGGTTTTTGAGTAATGTTCTATGTTTGTATTTCTATGTGGTCTTTTGTATTTCTATGTCTGGTTTATTGGGGTTGGACTCTCAATTGGAGGCAGGTGTTTTCTCGTTGCCTCTGATTGGGAGTCCTATATATGGGTATGTGTTTGGTTTAGTGTTTGTGGGAGATTGTCTCTTGTTTTGCGTGTCTATGCATGACAAGGCTGTATTTTCGTCGTTCATCATTTTTGTTATTTTTGTATACGTGTTTGTTTGGTTTTCCTTCTTTCGCCTATTAAAAGAAGATGAGTATACAACCCGCTGCATTTTGGTCCTCCTTTCCAGATGACAACCGTTACAATACTACATGGAATATACACTGTACAAACCATTAGGAACACCTGCTCTTTCCATTACATAGACTGACCAGGTGAATCTAGGTGAAAGCTATGATCCCTTATTGATGTCACTTGTTAAATCCACTTCAATCAGTGTAGATGAAGGGGAGGAAACAGGTTAAAGAAGGATTTTTAAGCTTTGAGACAACTGAGACATTGATTGTGTATGTGTGCCATTCAGAGGGTGAATGGGCAAGACAAAATATTTAAGTGCATTTGAATACGGTATGGTAGTAGGTGCCAGGCGCACCGGTTTGAGTGTGTGAAGAACTGCAACACTGCTGGGTTTTTCAAGCTCAACAGTTTCCTGTGTGTATCAAGAATGGTCCACCACCCAAAGGACATCCAGCCAACTTGACACAACCTTGGGAAGCACTGGAGTCAACATGGGCCAGCATCTCTGTGGAACGCCTTGACACCTTGTAGAGTCCATGACCCTGACGAATTGAGGCTGTTCTGAGGACAAAGGGGTGTGGAGGGATGCAATTCAATATTAGGAAGGTGTTCTTCATGTTTTGTACACTCAGTGTATGTGATAATATAGGGTCAAGGACATTTAAAGGTCATTTCTAATTGAGCCAACATCTACTGTGTTTACCTTGAATGCAACCTCCACGAACGCTGTAACATTGCCTTCATAAACTGCATTGTCTACAAGCGTTGAATCCCGGCCTAGGTAATTCAATCAAGTCAGCATGTGGCTAATGCTAGCTTTCTATCTCACTATTAAGCTGGGGCTCTATTAACTAATTATAGGTACTGGGTTAGAGTTAGGTTTCAAATGGTTAAAATATGACTCTTAACTCATTATAGATACTAGGTTAGAGTTAGGGTTAAAACATGAGTTGTACCTTACTGACTTTATGACACAACCTAACACCAAAGTAAAACAAGGAATAAATATCTATTAGGAAGAATGCTGTCTGTCTGTCTGTCTGTCTGTCTGTCTGTCTGTCTGTCTGTCTGTCTGTCTGTCTGTCTGTCTGTCTGTCTGTGCCTTCAGAAAGTATTCAGACTCCTTGACTTTTTCCACATTTTGTTACGTTACAGTCTTATTCTAATATGGACTAAATAAATAACAAATCCTCCACAATCTACTCACAATACTCCATACTGGCAAAGTGAAAACAGTTTCTGAGAAATTTTGCTGATAAAAAAAAAAAAAAAACAGAAATGGCGTATTTACATAAGTATTCAGACCCTTTGCTATGAGGCTCAACATTGAGCTCAGGTGCATCCTGTTTCCATTGATCATCCTTGAGATATTTCTACAACTTGATTGGAGTCCACCTGTGGTAAATTCAATTGATTAGACATGATTTGGAAAAGCACACACCTGTCTTTATAAGGTCCCCCAGTTGACAGTGCATGTCAGAGCAAAAACCAAGCCTTGAGGTTGAAGGAATTGTCCCTAGAGCTCTGAGACAGGATTGTGTCGAGGGACAGCTCTGGGGAAGGGTACCAAAAATGTTCTGTAGGGTTGAAGGTTCCCAAGAATTTTGTGGCCTCCATCATTCTTAAATGGAAGAAGTTCAGAACCACCAAGACTCTTCCTAGAGCTGGCCGTCCTGCCAAACTGAGCAATTGGGGGAGAAGAGCCTTGGTCAGGGAGGTGACAAAGAACCCAATGGTCACTCTGACAGAGCTCCAGAGTTCCTCTGTGAAGATAGCAGAACCTTCTAGAAGGACAACCATCTCCACAGCACTCCACCAATCAGGCCTTAATAGTAGATTGGCCAGACGGAAGCCACTCCTCAGTAAAAGGCACATGATTCTCTGGTCTGATGAAACCAAGATTGAACTCTTTGGCCTGAATGCCAAGCGTCACGTCTGGAGGAAACCTGGCACCATCCCTACGGTGAAGCATGGTAGTGGCAGCATCATGCTGTGGAGATGTTTTGCAGTGGCATGGACTGGGAGACTAGTCAAGATTGAGGAAAAGATGAACAGAGGAAAGTATAGAGCAATCCTTGATGAAAACCTTCTCAAGAGCACTCAGGACCTCAGACTGGAGCAAAGGTTCACCTTCCAACAGGACAACAACCATAAGCACACAGCCAAGACAATGCAAGAGTGGCTTCCGGACAAGTCTCTGAATGTCCTTGATTGGCCCAGCCAGAGCCTGGACTTGAACCCGATCGAACATCTCTGGAGAAACCTGAAAATAGCTTTGCAGCAACGCTCTCCATCCAACCTGACAGAGCTTGAGAGGATCTGCAGAGAAGAATGGGAGAAACTTCCCAAATACAGGTGTGCCAAGCTTGTAGTATCATACCCAAGAAGACTCAAGGCTGTAATTGCTGCCAAAGGTGCATCAAAAAAGTACTGACTAAAGGGTCTGAATACTTTAAGTAAATGTCATATTTTATTTTATTTATTTTAATTAGCAAGAATCTCACTATCTATCTATCTTTCTCCAAACCTCTGTGTTTGATTGTGTCATAAAGTCAGTAAGGTAAAACTCATGTTTTAACCCTAACTCTAACCTATAATGAGTTAATAGAGTCATATTTTAACCATTTGAAACCTAACTCTAACCTAGTATCTATAATGAGTTAATAGAGTCATATTTTAACCATTTGAAACCTAACTCTAACCTAGTATCTATAGTATCCTGCTGTCAGGTCTTCATTCTTCATGTTTGTCCTTTTCAGAAGTTCTTCCAATGAGTATTCAATCACCTGTTTATATTCAGAGGGTTAGGGTTAGGTGTTAGGGGTTAGGTGTTAGGGGTTAGGGGTTAGGGTTAGGGTTAGGGTTAGGGGTTAGGGGTTAGGGTTAGGGGAGGGTTAGGGTTAGGGTTAACCCTAACAGAGGGATTCACATCCAGGGTCTGTTATTATACGATACCACAACATGTTCTTGTATATTTGTTGTATGTAATTATGTGTGTGTGTGTATTGGTTGATTGATTGATTGACCCACCCACTACACAGGAACTAGTAGGAAGGAACATGTATCAATAGTTTTTATTGAACACAGGTAATTTAGAAGGTATGGTTTTAACATACAGTATATGTAATTCAAAGCCTACAAGAAAAGTTATTTAAATATTTATATATATATCTATACAAATGTTTATGAAGGGTCAAAGAGCTTGTATCGTAATTGTAGTTCTGGGGAGTGTACAAAGATAGACATGCACAACAAAATGTTTCTATGGCAACTGAATAGTCACCTTTACAAAATGGCAGAGTCTCAGAAATCTGGACTCACACACACGCACGCACGCACAGGCACACACACAAGCACAGGCACATGAACACACACACACACACTCTCACCAACATAGTGAACCCAGTCTCACACTCTCACCAACATAGTGAACCCAGACCCCAGTCTCTTGGTTCTAAAACGGTAAACATAATAACGGCATTAATTGCACTGTTCAGGTGGAGACTGGAGAACGTACTGTGTGTATGTGTGCGTATGTGTGTACATGTGTACCCCACTCCTCTCCCGTTGACTCCCAGATGGAGCTGACCAGAAGTCCCTGCCTCTACTTCCTGTTGTTCAGAATGAATAAATGTCTCTGTCAGTCTCCACAGAGATTAGCTCCTCCTCCCAGGGATCAAACCCTGACACACACAGGCACGTACACTGCACAGCACAGGGAAAGGGCTACTCTGTCTTTTCAGGTTTGCCGTCTTTATTGAGCAGCTCGCTGGTTTTCCGGACAGTTCCGGTCTTTTCCGTCTCCTGACCAGAGGTTTTCCCAGGGTTCCCGGCGGCAGAATGTTTATCCAGGAAGTTGAGCATCTCACTAAGAACGGTCTGGAAGGTGCTGAGGGCTGCGCACACTGCCGGAGTCCCGAATCCATGTGTGATCAGACTGGAGAACACAAACACATGAAGACATAAATATACACTACATATATAGACATTATATACATTATATTTACACTATATACACACTATACAGTGCATTCTGAAAGTATTCAGACCACTTCCCATTTTCCACATTTTGTTATGTTACGACCTTATTCTAAAATGTATTAAATAATTTTTTCTCCTCAATCTACACACAATAGCCCATAATGACAGAGCAAAAACACATTTTTAATAGTTTTTTTGCAAATGTATTAAAAATCAAAAACAGAAATACCTTATTTACATAAGTATCCAGACCCTTTGCTATGAGACTCGAAATTGAGCTCAGGTGCTTCCTGTTTCCATTGATTATCCTTGAGATGTTTCTACAACTTGATTGGAGTCCACCTGTGGTAAATTCAATTGATTGGACATGATTTGGAAAGGCACACACCTGTCTATATAAGGTCCCACAGTTGACAGTGCATGTCAGAGCAAAAACCAAGCCATGAGGTTGATGGAATTGTCTGTGGAGCTGCGAGACAGGATTGTGTCGAGGCACAGATCTGGGGAAGGGTACCCCAAAATATTTCTGTAGCATTGAAGGTCCCCAAGAACACAGTGGCCTCCATCATTTTTAAATGTAAAAAGTTAGGAACCACCAAGACTCTTCCTAGAGCTGGCCGCCTGGCCTTCCTGATCAATCGGGGGAGAAGGGCCTTGGTCAGGGAGGTGACCAAGAACCCGATGGTCACTCTGACAGAGCTCCAGAGTTCCTCTGTGGAGATGGGAGAACCTTCCAGAAGGACAACCATCTCTGCAGCACTCCACCAATCAGGACCTTATGGTAGAGGGGCCAGACGGAAGCCACTCCTCAGTAAAAGGCACATGATAGCAAGCTTGGAGTTTGCCAAAAGGCTCCTAAAGGACTCTCAGACCATGAGAAACAAGTTTCTCTGTCAGAGTGACCATCGGGTTCTTGGTCACCTTCCTGACCAAGGCCCTTCTACTCCTCTAGGAAGAGTGTTGGTGGTTCCAAACTTCTTCCATTTAAGAATGATGGAGGCCACTGTGTTCTTGGGGACCTTCAACGCTGAAGAAATGTTTTGGTACCCTTCCCCAGATCTGTGCCTCGACACAATCCTGTCTCGGAGCCCTACGGACAATTCTTTCGACCTCATGGCTTGGTTTTTGCTCTGACATGCACTGTCAACTGTGGGACCTTATATAGACAGGTGTGTGCCTTTCCAGATCATGTCTAATCAATGTAATTTTCCACACATGGACTCCAATCAAGTTGTAGAAACATCTCAAGGATGATCAATGGAAACAGGATGCACCTGAGCTCAATTTCGAAGTCTCATAGCAAAGGATCTGAATACTGATGTAATAAAGGTAATTGTGTTTTTACTTTAAATACATTTGCAAAAATGTCTTCCGTCCAGTTTTCGCTTTGTCATTATGGGGTACTCTGTGTACATTGATGAGGATGTTTTTTTATTTAATCTATTTTTCGAATAAGGCCTGAATACTTTCCGAATGCACTGTACAGATATATATATACACAATATACACTATATGGACACAATATACACTATATAGACATTATAAATACACTATATAGACATTATATAGACACTAGACAGACACTACACAGACACTATAGATATACAGTACCAGTCAAAAGTTTGGACACACCTACTGATTCAACGGTTTTACTTTATTATTACTATTTTCTACATTGCAGAATAATAGTGAAGACATAAACTATGAAATGACACATATGGAATCATGTAGTAACCAAAAAAGTGTTGATGAAATGAAAATATATTTTACATTATTCAATGTAGCCACCGTTTGCTATGATGACAGCTTTGCACACTCTCGCCATTCTCTAAACCAGCTTCGCCTGGAATGCTTTTCCACCAGTCTTGAAGGAGTTCCCACATATGCTGAGCACTTGTTGGCTGCTTTTCCTCCCCTGCGGTCCAACTCATCCCAAAGCATCTCAATTGGGTTGAGGTCGGGTGATTGTGGGAGGCCAGGTCATCCGATGCAGCACTCCATCAATCTCCTTCTTGGTCAAACATCCCTTACACAGCCTGGAGGTGTGTCGGGTCATTGTCCTGTTGAAAAACAAATGATAGTCTCGCTAGCGCCAAACCAGATGGGATGGCGTATCACGGCAGAATGCTGTGTTAGCCATGCAGGTTAAGTGTGCCTTGAATTCCTAAATACATCACAGACAGTGTCACCATTAAAGCACCCCCCACACCATCACACCTCCTCCTCCATGCTTCACGGTGGGAACCAAACATGTGGAGATCATCCGTTCATCTACTCTGCATCTCACAATGACGGTTGGAACCAGAAGTCTCAAGTTTGGACTCATCAGACCAAAGGACAGATTTCCACAGGTCTAATGTCCATTGCTCGTGTTTCTTGGCCCAAGAAAGTCTCTTCTTCTTCTTGGTGTCTTTTAGTAGTGGTTTCTTTGCAGCAATTCAGACATGAAGGCCTGATTCACACATTCTCCTCTGAACAGTTGATATTGAGATGTGTCTGTTACTTTTATTTGGAGGAGGAGGTGTGATGGTGTGGGGGGTGCTTTGATGGTGACACTGTCTGTGATTTATTTTGAATTCAAGGCACAATTAACCAGCATGGCTGCCACAGCATACTGCAGCAATACGCCATCCCATCCAGTTTGCTCTTAGTGGGACTATCATTTGGTTTTTAACAGGACAATGACCCAACACACCTCCAGGCTGTGTAAGGGCTATTTGACCAAGAAGCATAGTGATGAGTGCTGCATCAGATGACCTGGATTCTACATTCACCCGATCTCAACCCAATTGAGATGGTTTGGGATGAGTTAGACCACAGAGTATATTTATTTTTATTTCACCTTTATTTAACCAGGTAGGCTAGTTGAGAACAAGTCCTTTATTTAACCAGGTAGGCTAGTTGAGAACAAGTTCTCACTTACAACTGTGACCTGGCCAAGATAAAGCAAAGCAGTTCGACACATACAACAACACAGAGTTACACATGGAATAAACAAAACATACAGTCAATAATACAGTAGAAAAAGTCTATATACAGTGTGTGCAAATGAGGTAGGATAAGGGAGGTAAGGCAATAAATAGGCCATGGTGGCAAAGTAATTACAATATATCAATTAAACACTGGAGTGATAGATGTGCAGAAGATGAATGTGCAAGTAGAGATACTGGAGTGCAAAAGAGCAAGATAAATAAATAAATACAGTATGGGGATGAGGTAGTTGGATTGGCTATTCACAGATGGGCTATGTACAGGTGCAGTGATCTGTGAGCTGCTCTGACAGCTGGTGCTTAAAAGCTAGTGAGGGAGATAAGAGTCTCCAGCTTCAGTGATTTTTGCAGTTCGTTCCAGTCATTGGCAGCAGAGAACTGGAAGGAAATGCGGCTAAAGGAAGAATTGGCTTTGGGGGTAACCAGTGAGATATACCTGCTGGAGCGCGTGCTACGGGTGGGTGCTGCTATTGTGACCAGTGAGCTGAGATAAGGCGGGGATTTACCTAGCAAAGACTTGTAGATGACCTGGAGCCAGTGGGTTTGGCGATGAGTATGAAGCGAGGGCCAGCCAACGAGAGCGTACAGGTCGCAATGGTGGGTAGTATATGGGGCTTTGGTGACAAAACAGATGGCACTGTGATAGACTGCATCCAATTTGTTGAGTAGAGCGTTTGAGGCTATTTTGTAAGATCGGTGGGATAGTCAGTTTTACGAGGGTATGTTTGGCAGCATGAGTGAAGGATGCTTTGTTTCGAAATAGGAAGCCGAGTCTAGATTTAATTTTGGATTGGAGATGCTTAATGTGAGTCTGGAAAGAGAGTTTACAGTCTAGCCAGACACCTAGGTATTTGTAGTTGTCTACATATTCTAAGTCAGAACCGTCCAGAGTAGTGATGCTGACGGGCGGGCAGGTGCGGGCAGCGATCAGTTGAAGAGCATGCATTTAGTTTTACTTGCATTTAAGAGCAGTTGGAGGCCATGGAAGGAGAGTTGTATGGCATTGAAACTCGTCTGGAGGTTAGTTAACACAGTGTCCAAAGAAGGGCCAGAAGTATACAGAATGGTTTCGTCTGCGTAGAGGTGGATCAGAGAATCACCAGCAGCAAGAGCGACATCATTGAAGTATACAGAGAAGAGAGTCGGCCCGAGAATTGAACCCTGTGGCACCCCCATAGAGACTGCCAGAGGTCCGGACAGCAGGCCCTCCGATTTGATACACTGAACTCTATCAGAGAAGTA
The DNA here is from genome assembly GCF_905237065.1 of Salmo salar. NCBI lineage: Eukaryota > Metazoa > Chordata > Actinopteri > Salmoniformes > Salmonidae > Salmo > Salmo salar. Next base: position 1,269 of record NW_025550150.1, on the reverse strand, counting down.
GTTGGTGAACCAGGCGAGGCAGTCATTTGAGAAGCCAAGGCTGTTGAGTCTGCCGATAAGAATGTGGTGATTGACAGAGTCGTAAGCCTTGGCCAGGTCGATGAATACGGCTGCACAGTAATGTCTTATCGATGGCGGTTATGATATCGTTTAGGACCTTGAGCGTGGCTGAGATGCACCCATGAAGGTACGGTGGGATTCGAAATGGTCAGTAATCTGTTTGTTAACTTGGCTTTCGAAGACCTTGGAAAGGCAGGGTAGGATAGATATAGGTCTGTAGCAGTTTGGGTCTAGAGTGTCTCCCGATTTGAAGAGGGGGATGATAGCGGCAGCTTTCAAATCTTTTGGAATCTCAGACGATACGAAAAAGAGGTTGAACAGGCTAGTAATATGGTTTGCAACAATTTCAGCAGATCATTTTAGAAAGAGAGGGTCCAGATTGTCTAGCCTGGCTGATTTGTAGGGATCCAGATTTTGCAGCTCTTTCAGAACATCAGCTATCTGGATTTGGGTGAAGGAGAAATGGGGAAGGCTTCGGCGAGTTGCTGTGGGGGGTGCAGGACAGTTGACCGGGGTAGGGGTAGCCAGGTGGAAAGCATGGCCACCATATATATATACACTATATAGACCCTATAGACACTAAGTATACACTATATAGACCCTATAGACACTAAGTATACACTATATAGACCCTATAGACACTAAGTATACACTATATAGACACTAAGTATACACTATATAGACCCTATAGACACTAAGTATACACGATATAGACCCTATAGACACTAAGTATACACTATATAGACACTATAGAGACTAAGTATACACTATATAGACCCTATAGACACTAAGTATTCACTATATAGACACTATAGACACTAAGTATACACTATATAGACACTATAGACACTAAGTATACACTATATAGACACTATAGACACTAAGTATACACTATATAGACACTAAGTATACACTATATAGACACTATGTGTACACTGTATAGACATTATATAGACACTATATATACACACCATACACTATATATGCACTTAATACACTTCATACACAACATACACACTATATATATGGGGCGGCAGCGTAGCCTAGTGGTTAGAGCGTTGGACTAGTAACCAAAAGATTGCAAGATCGAATCCCCGAGCCGACAAGGTACAAATCTATCGTTCTGCCCCTGAACAAGGCAGTTAACCCACTGTTCCTAGGCCGTCATTGAAAATAAGAATGTGTTCTTAACTGACTTGCCTAGTTAAA
>NW_025550149.1:0-122647 GCF_905237065.1 Salmo salar | reverse complement strand
TAACCAGCAGGTAGCCTAGTGGTTAGAGCGCTGGGCCAGTAACCAGCAGGTAGCCTAGTGGTTAAAGCGTTGGGCCAGTAACCAGCAGGTAGCCTAGTGGTTAGAGCGTTGGGCCAGTAACCAGCAGGTAGCCTAGTGGTTAGAGCGTTGGGCCAGTAACCAGCAGGTAGCCTCGTGGTTAGAGCGTTGGGCCAGTAAACAGCAGGTAGCCTAGTGGTTAGAGCGTTGGGCCAGTAACCAGCAGGTAGCCTAGTGGTTAGAGCGTTGGGCCAGTAACCAGCAGATAGCCTAGTGGTTAGAGCGTTGGGTCAGTAACCAGCAGAAAGCCTAGTGGTTAGAGCGTTGGGCCAGTAACCAGCAGGTAGCCTAGTGGTTAGAGTGGGGAGGCAGGTAGCCTAGTGGTTAGAGCGTTGGGCCAGTAACTAGCAGGTAGCCTAGTGGTTAGAGCGTTGGGCCAGTAACCAGCAGGTAGCCTAGTGGTTAGAGCGCTGGGCCAGTAACCAGCAGGTAGCCTAGTGGTTAGAGCGCTGGACCAGTAACCAGCAGGTAGCCTAGTGGTTAGAGCGTTGGGCCAGTAACCAGCAGGTAGCCTAGTGGTTAGAGCGTTGGGCCAGTAACCAGCAGGTAGCCTAGTGGTTAGAGCGTTGGGCCAGTAACCAGCAGGTAGCCTAGTGGTTAGAGCGTTGGGCCAGTAACCAGCAGGTAGCCTACTTGTTAGAGCGTTGGGCCAGTAACCAGCAGGTAGCCTAGTGGTTAGAGCGTTGGGCCAGTAACCAGCAGGTAGCCTAGTGGTTAGAGCGTTGGGCCAGTAACCAGCAGGTAGCCTAGTGGTTAGAACGTTGGGCCAGTAACCAGCAGGTAGCCTAGTGGTTAGAGCGTTGGGCCAGTAACCAGCAGATAGCCTAGTGGTTAGAGCGTTGGGCCAGTAACCAGCAGGCAGCCTAGTGGTTAGAGTGGGGAGGCAGGTAGCCTAGTGGTTTTAGTGTTGGGCCAGTAACCAGCAGGTAGCCTAGTGGTTAGAGCGTTGGGCCAGTAACCAGCAGGTAGCCTAGTGGTTAGAGCGTTGGGCCAGTAACCAGCAGGTAGCCTAGTGGTTAGAGCGTTGGGCCAGCAACCAGCAGGTAGCCTAGTGGTTAGAGCGCTGGACCAGTAACCAGCAGGTAGCCTAGTGGTTAAAGCGTTGGGCCAGTAACCAGCAGATAGCCTAGTGGTTAGAGCGTTGGGCCAGTAACCAGCAGGTAGCCTAGTGGTTAAAACGTTGGGCCAGTAACCAGCAGGTAGCCTAGTGGTTAGAGCGTTGGGCCAGTAACCAGCAGGTAGCCTAGTGGTTAGAGCGTTGGGCCAGCAACCAGCAGAAAGCCTAGTGGTTAGAGCGTTGGGCCAGTAACCAGCAGGTAGGCTAGTGGTTAGAGTGGGGATGCAGGTAGCCTAGTGGTTAGAGCGTTGGGCCAGTAACTAGCAGGTAGCCTAGTGGTTAGAGCGTTGTGCCAGTAACCAGCAGTTAGCCTAGTGGTTAGAGCGCTGGGCTAGCAACCAGCAGGTAGCCTAGTGGTTAGAGCGTTGGGCCAGTAACCAGCAGGTAGCCTAGTGGTTAGAGCGTTGGGCCAGTAACCAGCAGGTAGCCTCGTGGTTAGAGCGTTGGGCCAGTAAACAGCAGGTAGCCTAGTGGTTAGAGCGTTGGGCCAGTAACCAGCAGGTAGCCTAGTGGTTAGAGCGTTGGGCCAGTAACCAGCAGATAGCCTAGTGGTTAGAGCGTTGGGTCAGTAACCAGCAGAAAGCCTAGTGGTTAGAGCGTTGGGCCAGTAACCAGCAGGTAGCCTAGTGGTTAGAGTGGGGAGGCAGGTAGCCTAGTGGTTAGAGCGTTGGGCCAGTAACCAGCAGGTAACCTAGTGGTTAGAGTGGGCAGAACCAGCAGGTAGCCTAGTGGTTAGAGCGTTGGGCCAGTAACCAGCAGGTAGCCTAGTGGTTAGAGCGCTGGGCCAGTAACCAGCAGGTAGCCTAGTGGTTAGAGCGTTGGGCCAGTAACCAACAGGTAGCCTAGTGGTTAGAGCGTTGGGCCAGTAACTAGCAGGTAGCCTAGTGGTTAGAGCGTTGGGCCAGTAACCAGCAGGTAGCCTAGTGGTTAGAGCGTTGGGCCAGTAACCAGCAGGTAGCCTAGTGGTTAGAGCGTTGGGCCAGTAACCAGCAGGTAGCCTAGTGGTTAGAGCGTTGGGCCAGTAACCAGCAGGTAGCCTACTTGTTAGAGCGCTGGGCCAGTAACCAGCAGGTAGCCTAGTGGTTAGAGCGTTGGGCCAGTAACCAGCAGGTAGCCTAGTGGTTAGAGCTCTGGGCCAGTAACCAGCAGGTAGCCTAGTGGTTAGAGCGTTGGGCCAGTAACCAGCAGGTAGCCTAGTGGTTAGAGCGTTGGGCCAGTAACCAGCAGATAGCCTAGTGGTTAGAGCGTTGGGCCAGTAACCAGCAGGCAGCCTAGTGGTTAGAGTGGGCGAGGCAGGTAGCCTAGTGGTTAGAGCGTTGGGCCAGTAACCAGCAGGTAGCCTAGTGGTTAGAGCGTTGGGCCAGTAACCAGCAGTTAGCCTAGTGGTTAGAGCGCTGGGCTAGCAACCAGCAGGTAGCCTAGTGGTTAGAGCGTTGGGCCAGTAACCAGCAGGTAGCCTAGTGGTTAGAGCGTTGGGCCAGTAACCAGCAGGTAGCCTCGTGGTTAGAGCGTTGGGCCAGTAAACAGCAGGTAGCCTAGTGGTTAGAGCGTTGGGCCAGTAACCAGCAGGTAGCCTAGTGGTTAGAGCGTTGGGCCAGTAACCAGCAGATAGCCTAGTGGTTAGAGCGTTGGGCCAGTAACCAGCAGGTAGCCTAGTGGTTAGAGCTCTGGGCCAGTAACCAGCAGGTAGCCTAGTGGTTAGAACGTTGGGCCAGTAACCAGCAGGTAGCCTAGTGGTTAGAGCGTTGGGCCAGTAACCAGCAGATAGCCTAGTGGTTAGAGCGTTGGGCCAGTAACCAGCAGGCAGCCTAGTGGTTAGAGTGGAGAGGCAGGTAGCCTAGTGGTTAGAGTGTTGGGCCAGTAACCAGCAGGTAGCCTAGTGGTTAGAGCGTTGGGCCAGTAACCAGCAGGTAGCCTAGTGGTTAGAGCGTTGGGCCAGTAACCAGCAGGTAGCCTAGTGGTTAGAGCGTTGGGCCAGTAACCAGCAGGTAGCCTAGTGTTTAGAGCGTTGGGCCAGTAACCAGCAGGTAGCCTAGTGGTTAAAGCGTTGGGCCAGTAACCAGCAGATAGCCTAGTGGTTAGAGCGTTGGGCCAGTAACCAGCAGGTAGCCTAGTGGTTAAAACGTTGGGCCAGTAACCAGCAGGTAGCCTAGTGGTTAGAGCGTTGGGCCAGTAACCAGCAGGTAGCCTAGTGGTTAGAGCGTTGGGCCAGCAACCAGCAGAAAGCCTAGTGGTTAGAGCGTTGGGCCAGTAACCAGCAGGTAGGCTAGTGGTTAGAGTGGGGATGCAGGTAGCCTAGTGGTTAGAGCGTTGGGCCAGTAACTAGCAGGTAGCCTAGTGGTTAGAGCGTTGTGCCAGTAACCAGCAGTTAGCCTAGTGGTTAGAGCCCTTGGCTAGCAACCAGCAGGTAGCCTAGTGGTTAGAGCGCTGGACCAGTAACCAGCAGGTAGCCTAGTGGTTAAAGCGTTGGGCCAGTAACCAGCAGGTAGCCTAGTGGTTAGAGCGTTGGGCCAGTAACCAGCAGGTAGCCTAGTGGTTAGAGCGTTGGGCCAGTAACCAGCAGGTAGCCTCGTGGTTAGAGCGTTGGGCCAGTAAACAGCAGGTAGCCTAGTGGTTAGAGCGTTGGGCCAGTAACCAGCAGGTAGCCTAGTGGTTAGAGCGTTGGGCCAGTAACCAGCAGATAGCCTAGTGGTTAGAGCGTTGGGTCAGTAACCAGCAGAAAGCCTAGTGGTTAGAGCGTTGGGCCAGTAACCAGCAGGTAACCTAGTGGTTAGAGTGGGGAGGCAGGTAGCCTAGTGGTTAGAGCGTTGGGCCAGTAACTAGCAGGTAGCCTAGTGGTTAGAGCATTGGGCCAGTAACCAGCAGGTAGCCTAGTGGTTAGAGCGCTGGGCCAGTAACCAACAGGTAGCCTAGTGGTTAGAGCGCTGGACCAGTAACCAGCAGGTAGCCTAGTGGTTAGAGCGTTGGGCCAGTAACCAGCAGGTAGCCTAGTGGTTAGAGCGTTGGGCCAGTAACCAGCAGGTAGCCTAGTGGTTAGAGCGTTGGGCCAGTAACCAGCAGGTAGCCTAGTGGTTAGAGGGTTGGGCCAGTAACCAGCAGGTAGCCTACTTGTTAGAGCGTTGGGCCAGTAACCAGCAGGTAGCCTAGTGGTTAGAGCGTTGGGCCAGTAACCAGCAGGTAGCCTAGTGGTTAGAGCTCTGGGCCAGTAACCAGCAGGTAGCCTAGTGGTTAGAACGTTGGGCCAGTAACCAGCAGGTAGCCTAGTGGTTAGAGCGTTGGGCCAGTAACCAGCAGATAGCCTAGTGGTTAGAGCGTTGGGCCAGTAACCAGCAGGCAGCCTAGTGGTTAGAGTGGGGAGGCAGGTAGCCTAGTGGTTAGAGTGTTGGGCCAGTAACCAGCAGGTAGCCTAGTGGTTAGAGCGTTGGGCCAGTAACCAGCAGGTAGCCTAGTGGTTAGAGCGTTGGGCCAGTAACCAGCAGGTAGCCTAGTGGTTAGAGCGTTGGTCCAGTAACCAGCAGGTAGCCTAGTGGTTAGAGCGTTGGGCCAGTAACCAGCAGGTAGCCTAGTGGTTAGAGCGTTGGGCCAGTAACCAGCAGATAGCCTAGTGGTTAGAGCGTTGGGCCAGTAACCAGCAGGCAGCCTAGTGGTTAGAGTGGGGAGGCAGGTAGCCTAGTGGTTAGAGTGTTGGGCCAGTAACCAGCAGGTAGCCTAGTGGTTAGAGCGTTGGGCCAGTAACCAGCAGGTAGCCTAGTGGTTAGAGCGTTGGGCCAGTAACCAGCAGGCAGCCTAGTGGTTAGAGTGGGGAGGCAGGTAGCCTAGTGGTTAGAGCGTTGGGCCAGTAACCAGCAGGTAGCCTAGTGGTTAGAGCGTTGGGCCAGTAACCAGCAGGTAGCCTAGTGGTTAGAGCGTTGGGCCAGTAACCAGCAGGTAGCCTAGTGGTTAGAGCGTTGGGCCAGTAACCAGCAGGTAGCCTAGTGGTTAGAGCGTTGGGCCAGTAACCAGCAGGTAGCCTGACAGGTACGACTCCATAACCACTCTGTTCAGGTGTTCCCTGACAGGTGTGACTCCATAACCACTCTGTTCAGGTGTTCCCTGACAGGTATGACTCCATAACCACTCTGTTCAGGTGTTCCCTGACAGGTGTGACTCCATAACCACTCTGTTCAGGTGTTCCCTGACAGGTACGACTCCATAACCACTCTGTTCAGGTGTTCCCTGACAGGTGTGACTCCATAACCACTCTGTTCAGGTGTTTACTGACAGGTATGACCCCATAACCACTCTGTTCAGGTGTTCCCTGACAGGTATGACTCCATAACCACTCTGTTCAGGTGTTCCCTGACAGGTGTGACTCCATAACCACTCTGTTCAGGTGTTCCCTGACAGGTACGACTCCATAACCACTCTGTTCAGGTGTTATCTGACAGGTATGACCCCATAACCACTCTGTTCAGGTGTTCCCTGACAGGTATGATTCCATAACCACTCTGTTCAGGTGTGTCCCCTGACAGGTATGACTCCATAACCACTCTGTTCAGGTGTTCCCTGACAGGTATGACTCCATAACCACTCCTGTTCAGGTGTTCCCTGACAGGTACGACTCCATAACCACTCTGTTCAGGTGTTCCCTGACAGGTGTGACTCCATAACCACTCTGTTCAGGTGTTCCCTGACAGGTATGACTCCATAACCACTCCTGTTCAGGTGTTCCCTGACAGGTATGACTCCATAACCACTCTATTCAGGTGTTCCCTGACAGGTATGACTCCATAACCACTCTGTTCAGGTGTTCCCTGACAGGTATTGTCTTCTGTTTATTTTCCATGGCCTCCTTTTTTCTCTCTGGGAAATATGTGAGATGGATTTCAGTTCACCACTTTCTTTTCTTGAGGTATTTTTCTTTTTGTTTCTGAAGAAACTCCTGGTATATTTATAGGATCTTGTTGGATTTTGTTTATTTACACCACATGACCAAAAGTATGTGGACACCTGCTCGTTGAGCGTCTCGTTCCAAAATCATGGGCATTAATATGGAGTTGGTCCCCCTTTTTGCTGTTAAAACAGCCTCCATTCTTCTGGGAAGTCATTAATATGGAGTTGGTCCCCCCCTTTGCTGCTACAACAGCCTCCACTCTTCAGAGAAGGCATTAATATGGAGTTGGTCCCCCCCTTTGCTGCTATAACAGCCTCCACTCTTCCGGGAAGGCATTAATATGGAGTTGGTCCCCCCCCCTTCGCTGCTATAACAGCCTCCACTCTTCAGGGAAGGCATTAATATGGAGTTTGTCCCCCCCTTTGCTGCTATAACAGCCTCCACTCTTCTGGGAAGGCATTAATAGGGAGTTGGTCCCCCCCTTTGCTGCTATAACAGCCTCCACTCTTCCGGGAAGGCATTAATATGGAGTTGGTCCCCCCCTTTGCTGCTATAACAGCCTCGACTCTTCAGGGAAGTCATTAATATGGAGTTGGTCCCCCCCTGTGCTGCTATAACAGCCTCCACTCTTCAGGGAAGTCATTAATATGGAGTTGGTCCCCCCTTTGCTGTTATAACAGCCTCCACTCTTCAGGGAAGTCATTAATATGGAGTTAGTCCCCCCTTTGCTGCTATAACAGCCTCCACTCTTCAGGGAAGTCATTAATATGGAGTTGGTCCCCCTTTTGTTGCTATAACAGCCTCCACTCTTCTGGGAAGGCATTAATATGGAGTTGGTCCCCCCCTTCTGGGAAGGCTTTCCACTAGATGTTGGAACATTGCTGCAGGGACTTGCTTCCATTCAGCCACAAGAGGATTAGTGAAGTCGGGCCACTGATGTTGGGCGATTAGGCCTGGCTCGCAGTCGGCGTTCCGATTCATCCCAAACGTGTTCGATGAGGTTGAGGTCAGGGCTCTGTGCAGGCCAGTCAAGTTCTTCACACCGATCTCGACCAAACAATTTCTGTATGGACCTCGCTTTGTGCACGGGGGCATTCTCATAATGAAACAGGAAAGGGCCTTCCCCAAACTGTTCCCACAAAGTTGGAACTACAGAATCGTCTAGAATGCCATTGTATGCTTCAGCGTTCAGGTTTCCGTTCGACCGAACCATGAAAAACAACGGCAGACCATTATTCCTCCTCCAACAAACCCAGATTAGTCCGTCAGACTGCCAGATGGTGAAGCGTAATTCATCCCTCCAGAGAACACATATCCACTGCTTCAGAGTCCAATGGCGTCTAGCTTTACACTACTCCAGCAGACGCTTGGTGATATTAGGCTTGTGTGCGGCTGCTCGGCCACGGAAACCCATTTCATGAAGCTCCCGGTGAACAGTTCTTGTGCTTGACGTTGCTTTCAGAGGCAGTTTGGAACTCGGAAGTGAGTGTTGCAACCGAAGACAATGTTTATCCAAGGTAACCATCAAAATGTGAATCTCCCTCCATGACGTCCATGTTCTCTGTCACTATTCATATCCATGGTAACCAAGTACATAAACTTTTTTTTTTTAAACGTTATTTTCATGTAATTTTTTTGTTGTGGTGGTAATGACACAATACTTAGAGACAACTGTATTTTGTGTAAAAGAAAGAGTAACAAATGGCTTATGCACATCTAGTTTCCACATGACAATACATGATTTATTTAACTCTTTTTTTTTAAACAGGTGCATTAAATATTTTCAATTATCAAGACTTTTGTAAGTGTAATATATAGCAGAAGGTCAAAAGCCTGGGGGTAACAGGACAAAAACAGTGCAATCCACACATGAACACTAGCGGTTCGGGTGGGGGGGGGGGGGCAGTGCCCCCGTGACAACAATTTTGGACCCCCTTGTGGCCCCCCTAAATGTGGAGTATGAAATCATTTTTACGTAACTAATTTTTGCTATCGTTATTTTTTTACATCCGTTATTAGACAGTGGCAACGATGATGATTATGAACATGGTCTTTTGCTGTCACGTCCTGACCAGTAGAGGGTGTAGTTGGGTCAGGACGTGGCAGAAGGGAGTGTGTGTTTTTTTATTGTTTCATTGATTTTGGCCGTGTGACTTCCAATCAAGCACAGCTGTAGAGGGTTGTGGTTGATTGGGAGTCACACATAAGGAGCATGTTTTTCCTTTGGGTTTTGTGGGTAATTGTTTCTTGTTTAGTGTGTTTGCACCTGACAGGACTGTTGGCTATCAGTTTCCTTGTTTTGTTTGTTATAGTGTTCTTTCTAATTAAATTGAAAGATGAATACTAACTCCGCTGCATTTTGGTCCATTCCTGAAGACAGCCCTTACAGAATTACCCACCAAACAAGGACCAAGCAGCGGAAGAGGAAGGAGCAGCGACAGGAGAGAAAAAGGGAGGAATGGACATGGGAGGACGTCCTGGATGGCAAGGGAGCCTACACCTGGGAAGAGATCCTGGCCGGAAGGGATCGCCTCCCATGGGAACAGGTGGAGGCACTCAGGAGAGTGGAGGCAGCTGGACAGAGGAACCATCGGGAACGTTACGCTGGAACACGGTTGGCTAGGAAACCCGAGAGGCAGCCCCAAGATCTTTTTTGGGGGGGGGCACACGGGTAGCTTGGCCAGGCCAGGGAAGAGCCGTAAGCCAGCTACCCGTGACTACAGGGAGGTGCAATTGAGGTGGAGGGCGCCATGTTACGCTGTGGTACGCACCATCTCGCCGATACGGACGCACAGCCCAGTTCGCCCAGTACCAGCGCCCCGCAGGTGCCAGGGCAAGGGGAGCATCGAGCCGGAAGGGGTGATGCCAACCCTACAATCAAGACCGCCAGCGCGCCATTTCGGTCCGGTGTTTCCCGCCAGACGCACTAGCATGGAGGTGCGTGTCTCCGGGCTGGCACGTCCTATACCAGCCCCACGCATCAGGAGTCTAGTGTGTCAACCCAGTCAACAGTCGCCAGAGCTGCCCGCCAGTCAACAGTCGCCAGAGCTGCCCGCCAGTCAACAGTCGTCAGAGCTGCCCGCCAGTCAACAGTCGTCAGAGCTGCCCGCCAGTCAACAGTCGTCAGAGCTGCCCGCCAGTCAACAGTCGTCAGAGCTGCCCGCCAGTCAACAGTCGCCAGAGAGGTCAGACTGCGCTGAACTGCCGGAGTGGCCAGACTGCGCTGAACTGCCGGAGTGGCCAGACTGCGCTGAACTGCCGGAGTGGCCAGACTGCGCTGAACTGCCGGAGTGGCCAGACTGCCCTGAACTGCCGGAGTGGCCAGACTGCCCTGAACTGCCAGAGTGGCCAGACTGCCCTGAACTGCCAGAGTGGCCAGACTGCCCTGAACTGCCAGAGTGGCCAGACTGCCCGGTTCTGCCAGAGGTGCCCGCCTGCCCGGATCTGCCAGGGTCTAATGTAACTGGCCACTCTAACAGTACAACTGTCCCCAGCTTGGCCCCTCTAACAGTACAACAGGCCCCAGCTTGGCCCCTCTAACAGTACAACGGGCCCCAGCTTGGCCCCTCTAACAGTACAATGGGCCCCAGCTTGGCCCCTCTAACAGTACAACAGTCCCCAGCTTGGCCCCTCTAACAGTACAACTGGCCACTCTAACAGTACAACTGGCCCCAGCTTGGCCCCTCTAACAGTACAATGGGCCCCAGCTTGGCCCATCTAACAGTACAACTGGCCCCAGCTTGGCCCCTCTAACAGTACAACAGGCCCCAGCTTGGCCCCTCTAACAGTACAACTGGCCCCAGCTTGGCCCCTCTAACAGTACAACTGGCCCCAGCTTGGCCCCTCTAACAGTACACCGGGCCCCAACTTGGGCCCTCTAACAGTACAACAGGCCCCAGCTTGGCCCCTCTAACAGTACAACGGGTCCCAGCTTGGCCCCTCTAACAGTACAACGGGCCCCAGCTTGGCCCCTCTAACAGTACACTGGGCGCCAGCTTGGGCCCTCTAACAGTACAACAGGCCCCAGCTTGGCCCCTCTAACAGTACAACGGGCCCCAGCTTGGCCCCTCTAACAGTACACCGGAACCCAGCTTGGCCCCTCTAACACTACAACAGGTTTCCAGGGTTAGAAATGTCCCCTAGGAGAGAGGCAGGTTGAGGTTTCCAGGGTTAGAAATGTCCCCTAGGAGAGAGGCAGGTTGAGGTTTCCAGGGTTAGAAATGTCCCCTAGGAGAGAGGCAGGTTGAGGTTTCCAGGGTTAGAAATGTCCCCTAGGAGAGAGGCAGGTTGAGGTTTCCAGGGTTAGAAATGTCCCCTAGGAGAGAGGCAGGTTGAGGTTTCCAGGGTTAGAAATGTCCCCTAGGAGAGAGGCAGGTTGAGGTTTCCAGGGTTAGAAATGTCCCCTAGGAGAGAGGCAGGTTGAGGTTTCCAGGGTTAGAAATGTCCCCTAGGAGAGAGGCAGGTTTAGGTTTCCAGGGTTAGAAATGTCCCCTAGGAGAGAGGCAGGTTGAGGTTTCCAGGGTTAGAAATGTCCCCTAGGAGAGAGGCAGGTTGAGGTTTCCAGGGATCAGCAATATCCCCTAGGAGAGAGGCAGGTTGAGGTTTCCAGGGTTAGAAATTTCCCCTAGGAGAGAGGCAGGTTGAGGTTTCCAGGGGTCAGAAATGTCCCCTAGGAGAGAGGCAGGTTGAGGTTTCCAGGGTTAGAAATGTCCCCTAGGAGAGAGGCAGGTTGAAGTTTCCAGGGATCAGAAATGTCCCCTAGGAGAGAGGCAGGTTGAGGTTTCCAGGGTTAGAAATGTCCCCTAGGAGAGAGGCAGGTTGAGGTTTCCAGGGATCAGAAATGTCCCCTAGGAGAGAGGCAGGTTGAGGTTTCCAGGGTTAGAAATGTCCCCTAGGAGAGAGGCAGGTTGAGGTTTCCAGGGTTAGAAATGTCCCCTAGGAGAGAGGCAGGTTGAGGTTTCCAGGGTTAGAAATGTCCCTTAGGAGAGAGGCAGGTTGAGGTTTCCAGGGATCAGAAATGTCCCCTAGGAGAGAGGCAGGTTGAGGTTTCCAGGGTTAGAAATGTCCCCTAGGAGAGTAGAGCAGAAGTTGTGTTGAGGCAGTGAAGAAAGTAGAGGAAGATGGGTTAGGGGAGAAGAAGGGTGAGAGTAGTAGAGATAACCCAGTAGCGAGGAATAGACGGACTACAACATTGTACTGGAACCCCCTCCCCCCCTCCTCCTTCCCTCCTGAGACCTGCTGGGTGAGGGTTTCCGCTCTTCACCCCCGGTGTCCGTTCAGCCGATATTTCACCAGCGCCGTTAAACCGGTTCGGAGAGGAGACGGAATGAGAGGCTGTTCGGGAGCTGCTTTACTCACTTCTCTGTTGGTAAGCAGAACAACACGTGGTGTTTCAATGTGTTTTATTATAAACTCCTCTAACGTTGCCGGTATACCGGTTCGGTTCTGACTTGTGATGGATGTTCTTGTGGAGTTACTGTATCAAGCGACGTTTCTGACGGATAAATGTCTCTCTGATGCGTTTCAAAACGGAACCGCAGTCCTGGAGACCTACTGGGGTTGTGCATGTTTTGGTTCCAGCCCAGCATTAATAACAAGCAGGATTACTCATCAACGGTCTATGGTTTCTGCACCTTCAATAAAACGTGCTCCCAGTTGTTCTCCAGAGGAGAGGATTTGGACAATCTGCAGAAACCGAAACTAGTTTACTACTTTGGTTCTGACCTCTCTTTTGTTGATGTAGCTGTAAAACAAAATGAGTTCAACTAGTTATAACAACTGGAAGCAGCTAGTTAGCAGCTAGTTATCAGCAGCTAGTTATCAGCTAGTTATCAGCTAGTTATAACAACTGGAAGCAGCTAGTTATCAGCTAGTTATCAGCAACTGAAAGTAGCTAGTTATCAGCTAGTTATCAGTGTTGGGTCGCGTCAATTCGAATCTGGTATCAGAACAGAATTTTCACTAGGCTACTGAATATATTTTCAGCTGTTTATTAATAGAATTAGTCAAGCAGAATAAATGGTAAATGCAATCTTCGTATATACGGGTTCACTGTCACACCTCGCAGGGCAAAACAGAGAACTGAGTGACACATCCTTTGCTTTTCATTAAATACTCTGACAGAGATAGTTCCCGCTCACTGCTGGCCTGTCAGAGGGAGGATGAGCGCGGTTTAAACTTACTCATCCTATCGTTGGCGTGCAGGCTGGTCCCAGCCTCTAGACGCATCACTGTTGCCAAGCATAGTTGTCTTCTAGCTTATCTTCGTGTGTGTACCCGAGAGTCAGACACCCAAGGACAGTGTCTGTTTTTATGCTACAGTTAGGACAGTTTCTGCTTTTGCGCTACAGCTATCTTCCATTCTACCAGCCCCTCCCGTACACCTGTTCTTGAGCGGCCCCACAACCAGGCATTGTGTGTGTGTGTGTCACGAGTCTACTCAGCCTACATTCCTACTAGCCAGCAACCCTCCAGTTAGTCATGTCTATTATATGTCGCTCAATCTATGTTAATACAATATAAACCTCTTAGTGCATTACAGTCCGTTCATACTTAGGCCTACATCTACTGTAAATGGCATCACATCTAATAAGTGAAATAAAACCCAACATCAGCTAGTTATCAGCAACTGAAAGTAGCTAGTTATCAGCTAGTTATCAGCAACTGAAAGTAGCTAGTTATCAGCTAGTTATCAGCTAGTTATCAGCTAGTTATCAGCAACTGAAAGTAGCTAGTTATCAGCTAGTTATCAGCAACTGAAAGTAGCTAGTTATCAGCTAGTTATCAGCAACTGAAAGTAGCTAGTTATCAGCTAGTTATCAACAACTGAAAGTAGCTAGTTATCAGCTAGTTATCAGCTAGTTATCAGCAGCTAGTTATCAGCTAGTTATCAGCAGCTAGTTATCAGCAGCTAGTTATCAGCTAGTTATCAGCAGCTAGTTATCAGCAACTGAAAGTAGCTAGTTATGAGCTAGTTATGAGCTAGTTATCAGCTAGTTATCAGCTAGTTATCAACAACTGAAAGTAGCTAGTTATCAGCTAGTTATCAGCTAGTTATCAGCAGCTAGTTATCAGCTAGTTATCAGCAGCTAGTTATCAGCAGCTAGTTATCAGCTAGTTATAAGCAACTGAAAGTAGCTAGTTATCAGCTAGTTATCAGCAGCTAGTTATCAGCAGCTAGTTATCAGCTAGTTGTCAGCAACTGAAAGCAGCTAGTTATCAGCTAGTTATCAGCAACTGGAAGCAGCTAGTTATCAGCAACTGGAAGCAGCTAGTTATCAGCAGCTAGTTATCAGCTAGTTATCAGCAGCTAGTTATCAGCAACTGAAAGTAGATAGTTATCAGCTAGTTATCAGCAGCTAGTTATCAGCAGCTAGTTATAACAACTGAAAGCAGCTAGTTATCAGCTAGTTATCAGCAACTGAAAGCAGCTAGTTATAACAACTGAAAGCAGCTAGTTATCAGCAGCTAGTTATCAGCTAGTTATCAGCAGCTAGTTATCAGCTAGTTATCAGCAGCTAGTTATCAGCAGCTAGTTATCAGCAGCTAGTTATCAGCAGCTAGTTATCAGCTAGTTATCAGCTAGATATCAGCAGCTAGTTATCATCAGCTAGTTATCATCAGCTAGTTATCAGCAGCTAGTTATCAGCTAGTTAGCAGCTAGTTAGCAGCTAGTTAGCAGCTAGTTATCATCAGCTAGTTATCAGCTAGTTATCAGCTAGTGTTATTGTAAAGCAAAGCTGCAATCGGCAGTTTCAGGTAAAAAGATGGATAAATATAACCATTCAGCAGAGTTATGGGATGCCAGGACTGACCATCCATGATATCAAAATGATTGTTTTAACCATGTTATGAAGCTATACGTTTTTTTTGGTATTTTACATTTATTATAAACTTAAACGGACGACAGGGAAAAGCTCAAACCAAGTCTATTCACCCTCTGGTTCATTCAGCTGCAAAGACAAAGCATGATTACATAACATGCCATTTATAACCTCCTACTAGGAGGGTCAACTCCCAACACAGCCACTGCATCTCTGTTGCTAGGAGGAACTGAATGGTTCCTCTCACTGGTGTCGTGAGCCGCAGGTAGACTAGTGGTTAGAGTGTAGAGGAGGCAGGTAGTCTAGTGGTTAGAGTGGAGGGGCGGCAGGTAGACTAGTGGTTAGAGTGTAGAGGAGGCAGGTAGACTAGTAGTTAGAGTGGAGGGGCGGCAGGTAGACTAGTGGTTAGAGTGTAGAGGAGGCAGGTAGACTAGTAGTTAGAGTGTAGAGGCGGCAGGTAGTCTAGTGGTTAGAGTGTAGGGGCCGCAGGTAGCCTAGTGGTTAGGGTGTAGGGGCGGCAGGTAGCCTAGTGGTTAGAGTGGAGGAGAGGCAGGTAGCCTAGTGGTTAGAGTGGAGGGGCCGCAGGTAGCCTAGTGGTTAGAGTGGAGGGGCCGCAGGTAGGCTATTGGTTAGAGCGGAGGGGCTGCAGGTAGCCTAGTGGTTAGAGTGTAGAGGAGGCAGGTAGACTAGTGGTTAGAGTGGAGGGGCCGCAGGTAGTCTAGTGGTTAGAGTGGAGGGGCCGCAGGTAGTCTAGTGGTTAGAGTGGAGGGGGGGCAGGTAGACTAGTGGTTAGAGTGGAGGGGCGGCAGGTAGCCTAGTGGTTAGAGTGGAGGGGAGGCAGGTAGACTAGTGGTTAGAGGGGAGGGGCGGCAGGTAGCCTAGTAGTTAGAGTGGAGGGGCCGCAGGTAGTCTAGTGGTTAGAGTGGAGGGGCCGCAGGTAGACTAGTGGTTAGAGTGTAGAGGAGGCAGGTAGACTAGTGGTTAGAGTGGAGGGGAGGCAGGTAGACTAGTGGTTAGAGTGTAGGGGCCGCAGGTAGCCTAGTGGTTAGAGTGTAGGGGCCGCAGGTAGACTAGTGGTTAGAGTGGAGGGGAGGCAGGTAGACTAGTGGTTAGAGTGGAGGGGAGGCAGGTAGCCTAGTGGTTAGAGTGGAGGGGCGGCAGGTAGACTAGTGGTTAGAGTGGAGGGGTGGCAGGTAGACTAGTGGTTAGAGTGGAGGGGAGGCAGGTAGCCTAGTGGTTAGAGTGGAGGGGCGGCAGGTAGACTAGTGGTTAGAGTGGAGGGGTGGCAGGTAGCCTAGTGGTTAGAGTGTAGAGGCGGCAGGTAGACTAGTGGTTAGAGTGTAGGGGCGGCAGGTAGTCTAGTGGTTAGAGTGTAGAGGAGGCAGGTAGCCTAGTGGTTAGAGTGTAGGGGAGGCAGGTAGACTAGTGGTTAGAGTGTAGAGGCGGCAGGTAGCCTAGTGGTTAGAGTGTAGGGGAGGCAGGTAGCCTAGTGGTTAGAGTGTAAGGGGGGGCAGGTAGCCTAGTGGTTAGAGTGTAGAGGCGGCAGGTAGCCTAGTTGTTAGAGTGTAGAGGAGGCAGGTAGCCGACTGGTTATAGTGTAGGGGAGGCAGTTGGCCTAGTGGTTAGATTGGAGGGGAGGCAGGTAGCCTAGTAGTTAGAGTGTAGGGGCCGCAGGTAGACTAGTGGTTAGAGTGGAGGGGGGGCAGGTAGCTTAGTGGTTAGAGTGTAGAGGAGGCAGGTAGCATAGTGGTTAAAGAGTTGGACTAGTAACTGAAAGGTTCAAAGATTGAATCCCCGAGCTGACAAGGTAAAAATCTGTCGTTCTGCCCCTGAACAAGGCAGTTAATGTTCCTAGGCCCTGGTAGGCCGTCATTGAAAATAAGAATTTGATCTTAACTGACTTGTCTAGTTAAAGGTAAAAAAAATTATGTATATAAAAAAAAGTCACGGCCCTGCCTGATGCAAGAACCTTTGAAAGAGAGGACTGTAGAAGGAGGGTCGTTGGGGTGGGGCCCCTCTGTGTGAGAGAGGACTGTTGTAGGAGGGTCGTTGTGGTGGGCCCCTCTGTGTGAGAGAGGACTGTAGTAGGAGGGTCGTTGGGGTGGGGCCCCTCTGTGTGAGAGTGGACTGTAGTAGGAGGGTCGTTGTGGTGGGCCCCTTTGTGTGAAAGGACTGTAGTAGGAGGGTCGTTGGGGTGGGCCCCTTTAAACTTCCACAGACGGGGTACACCGGGGTCCTACCGCTGAACGTGGGAGGCCACAGGGTACGGGGGGTATACAAGGTGGATGACACCATGCTGAGCTTCCTGGACACCTTCGAGGGCTGCCCAACCATGTACCAACGCACCTCCGTTCAGATAGAGTTGGAAGACTGGAAGGTGGAGGGGAGAGAGAGGAGCCCAGGCAGCATAATGGAGGCCTTCTTCTACAGCACCACCTCCTACCAGCCTGCCTGGCTCAAACACAACTTCTATGAGAGCTACGACGCCTACGGAGACCATGGCTTGGTGTACATCGACAGGAAGGACAGAGCTCCACTGAAGGATCTATAGTCTGGGTGCCATCATGCCACTCCTTGCCCTGATGGCACCAGCAGGTCTGGAACCTGGCTAGAGGATAGATGGGCCGCTACACAGCATAGCTTTTTAGATATGATGTTTTTACAGTTAACTACTTTCTACTGTCCAGGGATGTAAACTGCTGAGGGCACTAAAACGAGACACTTTTTATTGTTGTTGCACTGAAACATGTAATAAATCCCTACTAGGGGGAAAATGCAGGTTTTAACTAATTAAACAACACAATATAATCTACATGCTCAGTCTCTGTGTGTAAAATAAAAAGTGGTTTATGTGAACCGAACTCACAGCTAAAACATGTAAAGAAAACAATCCAATGTTATTTGTTGACTAAACTTTACTGTAAATGACACTCGGGTCTAGAGAATAAAACAATACACTAAAATTACAGTTACCATGACAGCCTTTTTAATAGAACGCTCGTTACCGTGACAGCCTTTATAATAGAACGCTCGTTACCGTGACAGCCTTTATAATAGAACGCTTGTTACCACGACAGCCTTTATAATAGAACGCTTGTTACCACGACAGCCTTTATAATAGAACGCTTGTTACCGCGACAGCCTTTATAATAGAACGCTCGTTACCGCGACAGCCTTTATAATAGAATGCTCGTTACCGCGACAGCCTTTATAATAAAACGCTCGTTACCGCGACAGCCTTTATAATAAAACGCTCGTTACCACGACAGCCTTTATAATAGAACGCTCGTTACCACGACAGCCTTTATAATAGAACGCTTGTTACCACGACAGCCTTTATAATAGAATGCTCGTTACCGTGACAGCCTTTATTATAGAACGCTCGTTACCGCGACAACCTTTATAATAGAATGCTCGTTACCGCGACAGCCTTTATAATAAAACGCTCGTTACCGCGACAGCCTTTATAATCGAACGCTTGTTACCATGACAGCCTTTATAATAGAACGCTTGTTACCACGACCGCCTTTATAACAGAACGCTTGTTACCATGACAGCCTTTATAATAGAACGCTTGTGACCACGACAGCCTTTATAATAGAACGCTTGTTACCACGACAGCCTTTATAATAGAACGCTCGTTACCATGACAGCCTTTATAATAGAACGCTTGTTACCCCGACAGCCTTTATAATAGAATGTTTGTTACCGTGACAGCCTTTATAATAGAATGCTCGTTACAGAGACAGCCTTTATAATAGAACGCTCGTTACCACGACAGCCTTTATAATAGAACGCTCGTTACCACGACAGCCTTTATAATAGAACGCTTGTTACCACAACAGCCTTTATAATAGAACGCTCGTTACCACGACAGCCTTTATAATAGAACGCTTGTTACCACGACAGCCTTTATAATAGAACGCTCGTTACCACGACAGCCCTTATAGTAGAATGCTTGTTACCACCAAAGCCTTTATAATAGAACGCTTGTTACCACGACAGCCTTTATAATAGAACGTTTGTTACCGCGACAGCCTTTATAATAGAACGCTCGTTACCGTGACAGCCTTTATAATAGAACGCTCGTTACCGTGACAGCCTTTATAATAGAACGCTCGTTACCGCGACAGCCTTTATAATAGAACGCTCGTTACCACAACAGCCTTTATAATAGAACGCTCGTTACCACGACAGCCTTTATAATAGAACGCTTGTTACCACAACAGCCTTTATAATAGAACGCTCGTTACCACGACAGCCTTTATAATAGAACGCTTGTTACCGCGACAGCCTTTATAATAGAACGCTCGTTACCGTGACAGCCTTTATAATAGAACGCTCGTGACAGCCTTTATATAGAACGCTCGTTACCGCGACAGCCTTTATAATAGAATGCTTGTTACCACAACAGCCTTTATAATAGAACGCTCGTTACCACGACAGCCTTTATAATAGAACGCTTGTTACCACAACAGCCTTTATAATAGAACGCTCGTTACCACGACAGCCTTTATAATAGAACGCTTGTTACCACGACAGCCTTTATAATAGAACGCTTGTTACCACAACAGCCTTTATAATAGAACGCTGATTACCACGACAGCCTTTATAATCGAACGCTCGTTACCGCGACAGCCTTTATAATAGAACGCTCGTTACCACGACAGCCTTTATAATAGAACGCTCGTTACCGAGCGCTTGTTACCACGAAAGCCTTTATAATAGAACGCTCGTTACCGCGACAGCCTTTATAATAGAACGCTCGTTACCGCGACAGCCTTTATAATCGAACGCTTGTTACCATGACAGCCTTTATAATAGAACGCTTGTTACCACGACAGCCTTTATAATAGAACGCTTGTTACCACGACAGCCTTTATAATAGAACGCTCGTTACCATGACAGCCCTTATAATAGAACGCTTGTTACCGCGACAGCCTTTATAATAGAATGCTCGTTACCGTGACAGCCTTTATTATAGAACGCTCGTTACCGCGACAGCCTTTATAATAGAATGCTCGTTACCGCGACAGCCTTTATAATAAAACGCTCGTTACCGCGACAGCCTTTATAATCGAACGCTTGTTACCATGACAGCCTTTATAATAGAACGCTTGTTACCACGACCGCCTTTATAACAGAACGCTTGTTACCATGACAGCCTTTATAATAGAACGCTTGTGACCACGACAGCCTTTATAATAGAACGCTTGTTACCACGACAGCCTTTATAATAGAACGCTCGTTACCATGACAGCCTTTATAATAGAACGCTTGTTACCACGACAGCCTTTATAATAGAATGTTTGTTACCGTGACAGCCTTTATAATAGAATGCTCGTTACCGCGACAGCCTTTATAATAGAACGCTCGTTACCACGACAGCCTTTATAATAGAACGCTTGTTACCACAACAGCCTTTATAATAGAACGCTCGTTACCACGACAGCCTTTATAATAGAACGCTTGTTACCACGACAGCCTTTCTAATAGAACGCTTGTTACCACGACAGCCCTTATAGTAGAATGCTTGTTACCACCAAAGCCTTTATAATAGAACGCTTGTTACCACGACAGCCTTTATAATAGAACGTTTGTTACCGCGACAGCCTTTATAATAGAACGCTCGTTACCGTGACAGCCTTTATAATCGAACGCTTGTTACCATGACAGCCTTTATAATAGAACGCTTGTTACGACGACAGCCTTTATAATAGAACGCTTGTTACCACGACAGCCTTTATAATAGAACGCTCGTTACCATGACAGCCTTTATAATAGAACGCTTGTTACCGCGACAGCCTTTATAATAGAATGTTTGTTACCGTGACAGCCTTTATAATAGAATGCTCGTTACCGAGACAGCCTTTATAATAGAACGCTCGTTACCACGACAGCCTTTATAATAGAACGCTCGTTACCACGACAGCCTTTATAATAGAACGCTTGTTACCACAACAGCCTTTATAATAGAACGCTCGTTACCACGACAGCCTTTATAATAGAACGCTTGTTACCACGACAGCCTTTATAATAGAACGCTCGTTACCACGACAGCCCTTATAGTAGAATGCTTGTTACCACCACAGCCTTTATAATAGAACGCTCGTTACCACGACAGCCTTTATAATAGAACGCTTGTTACCGCGACAGCCTTTATAATAGAACGCTCGTTACCGTGACAGCCTTTATAATAGAACGCTCGTTACCGCGACAGCCTTTATAATAGAACGCTCGTTACCGCGACAGCCTTTATAATAGAACGCTTGTTACCACAACAGCCTTTATAATAGAACGCTCGTTACCACGACAGCCTTTATAATAGAACGCTTGTTACCGCGACAGCCTTTATAATAGAACGCTCGTTACCGTGACAGCCTTTATAATAGAACGCTCGTTACCATGACAGTCTTTATAATAGAACACTCGTTACCGCGACAGCCTTTATAATAGAACGCTCGTTACCGTGACAGCCTTTATAATAGAACGCTTGTTACCACGACAGCCTTTATAATAGAACGCTTGTTACCACAACAGCCTTTATAATAGAACGCTCGTTACCACGACAGCCTTTATAATAGAACGCTCGTTACCGTGACAGCCTTTATAATAGAACGCTCGTTACCGCGACAGCCTTTATAATAGAACGCTTGTTACCACAACAGCCTTTATAATAGAACGCTCGTTACCACGACAGCCTTTATAATAGAACGCTTGTTACCACAACAGCCTTTATAATAGAACGCTCGTTACCACGACAGCCTTTATAATAGAACGCTTGTTACCGCGACAGCCTTTATAATAGAACGCTCGTTACTATGACAGCCTTTATAATAGAACGCTCGTTACAGTGACAGCCTTTATAATAGAACGCTCGTTACCGCGACAGCCTTTATAATAGAACGCTTGTTACCACAACAGCCTTTATAATAGAACGCTCGTTACCACGACAGCCTTTATAATAGAACGCTTGTTACCACAACAGCCTTTATAATAGAACGCTCGTTACCACGACAGCCTTTATAATAGAACGCTTGTTACCACGACAGCCTTTATAATAGAACGCTTGTTACCACAACAGCCTTTATAATAGAACGCTCATTACCACGACAGCCTTTATAATCGAACGCTCGTTACCGCGACAGCCTTTATAATAGAACGCTCGTTACCACGACAGCCTTTATAATAGAACGCTTGTTACCATGACAGCCTTTATAATAGAACGCTTGTGACCACGATAGCCTTTATAATAGAACGCTTGTTACCATGACAGACTTTATAATAGAACGCTTGTTACCACGACAGCCTTTATAATAGAACGCTCGTTACCGCGACAGCCTTTATAATAGAACGCTCGTTACCACGACAGCCTTTATAATAGAACGCTCGTTACCGAGCGCTTGTTACCACGAAAGCCTTTATAATAGAACGCTCGTTACCGCGACAGCCTTTATAATAGAACGCTCGTTACCGCGACAGCCTTTATAATCGAACGCTTGTTACCATGACAGCCTTTATAATAGAACGCTTGTTACCACGACCGCCTTTATAATAGAACGCTTGTTACCATGACAGCCTTTATAATAGAACGCTTGTGACCACGACAGCCTTTATAATAGAACGCTTGTTACCACGACAGCCTTTATAATAGAACGCTCGTTACCATGACAGCCTTTATAATAGAACGCTTGTTACCGCGACAGCCTTTATAATAGAACGTTTGTTACCGTGACAGCCTTTATAATAGAATGCTTGTTACCGAGACAGCCTTTATAATAGAACGCTCGTTACCACGACAGTCTTTATAATAGAACACTCGTTACCGCGACAGCCTTTATAATAGAACGCTCGTTACCGTGACAGCCTTTATAATAGAACGCTTGTTACCACGACAGCCTTTATAATAGAACGCATGTTACCACAACAGCCTTTATAATAGAACGCTCATTACCACGACAGCCTTTATAATAGAACGCTCGTTACCGTGACAGCCTTTATAATAGAACGCTCGTTACCGCGACAGCCTTTATAATAGAACGCTTGTTACCACAACAGCCTTTATAATAGAACGCTCGTTACCACGACAGCCTTTATAATAGAACGCTTGTTACCACAACAGCCTTTATAATAGAACGCTCGTTACCACGACAGCCTTTTTAATAGAACGCTTGTTACCGCGACAGCCTTTATAATAGAACGCTCGTTACCGTGACAGCCTTTATAATAGAACGCTCGTTACCGTGACAGCCTTTATAATAGAACGCTCGTTACCGCGACAGCCTTTATAATAGAACGCTTGTTACCACAACAGCCTTTATAATAGAACGCTCGTTACCACGACAGCCTTTATAATAGAACGCTTGTTACCATGACAGCCTTTATAATAGAACGCTTGTTACCACGACCGCCTTTATAACAGAACGCTTGTTACCACGACAGCCTTTATAATAGAACGCTTGTGACCACGACAGCCTTTATAATAGAACGCTTGTTACCACGACAGCCTTTATAATAGAACGCTCGTTACCACGACAGCCTTTATAATAGAACGCTTGTTACCCCGACAGCCTTTATAATAGAATGTTTGTTACCGTGACAGCCTTTATAATAGAACGCTCGTTACCGAGACAGCCTTTATAATAGAACGCTCGTTAACACGACAGCCTTTATAATAGAACGCTCGTTACCACGACAGCCTTTATAATAGAACGCTTGTTACCACAACAGCCTTTATAATAGAACGCTCGTTACCACGACAGCCTTTATAATAGAACGCTTGTTACCACGACAGCCTTTATAATAGAACGCTCGTTACCACGACAGCCCTTATAGTAGAATGCTTGTTACCACCAAAGCCTTTATAATAGAACGCTTGTTACCACGACAGCCTTTATAATAGAACGCTCGTTACCGTGACAGCCTTTATAATAGAACGCTCGTTACCGTGACAGCCTTTATAATAGAACGCTCGTTACCGCGACAGCCTTTATAATAGAACGCTCGTTACCACAACAGCCTTTATAATAGAACGCTCGTTACCACGACAGCCTTTATAATAGAACGCTCGTTACCACAACAGCCTTTATAATAGAACGCTCGTTACCACGACAGCCTTTATAATAGAACGCTTGTTACCACAACAGCCTTTATAATAGAACGCTCGTTACCACGACAGCCTTTATAATAGAACGCTTGTTACCGCGACAGCCTTTATAATAGAACGCTCGTTACCGTGACAGCCTTTATAATAGAACGCTCGTTACCGTGACAGCCTTTATAATAGAACGCTCGTTACCGCGACAGCCTTTATAATAGAACGCTTGTTACCACAACAGCCTTTATAATAGAACGCTCGTTACCACGACAGCCTTTATAATAGAACGCTTGTTACCACAACAGCCTTTATAATAGAACGCTCGTTACCACGACAGCCTTTATAATAGAACGCTTGTTACCACGACAGCCTTTATAATAGAACGCTTGTTACCGCGACAGCCTTTATAATAGAACGCTAATTACCACGACAGCCTTTATAATCGAACGCTCGTTACCGCGACAGCCTTTATAATAGAACGCTCGTTACCACGACAGCCTTTATAATAGAACGCTCGTTACCGAGCGCTTGTTACCACGAAAGCCTTTATAATAGAACGCTCGTTACCGCGACAGCCTTTATAATAGAACGCTCGTTACCGCGACAGCCTTTATAATCGAACGCTTGTTACCATGACAGCCTTTATAATAGAACGCTTGTTACCACGACAGCCTTTATAATAGAACGCTTGTTACCGCGACAGCCTTTATAATAGAACGCTCGTTACCGTGACAGCCTTTATAATAGAACGCTCGTTACCGCGACAGCCTTTATAATAGAACGCTCGTTACCGCGACAGCCTTTATAATAGAACGCTTGTTACCACAACAGCCTTTATAATAGAACGCTCGTTACCACGACAGCCTTTATAATAGAACGCTTGTTACCGCGACAGCCTTTATAATAGAACGCTCGTTACCGTGACAGCCTTTATAATAGAACGCTCGTTACCATGACAGTCTTTATAATAGAACACTCGTTACCGCGACAGCCTTTATAATAGAACGCTCGTTACCGTGACAGCCTTTATAATAGAACGCTTGTTACCACGACAGCCTTTATAATAGAACGCTTGTTACCACAACAGCCTTTATAATAGAACGCTCATTACCACGACAGCCTTTATAATAGAACGCTCGTTACCGTGACAGCCTTTATAATAGAACGCTCGTTACCGTGACAGCCTTTATAATAGAACGCTCGTTACAGTGACAGCCTTTATAATAGAACGCTCGTTACCGCGACAGCCTTTATAATAGAACGCTTGTTACCACAACAGCCTTTATAATAGAACGCTCGTTACCACGACAGCCTTTATAATCGAACGCTTGTTACCACAACAGCCTTTATAATAGAACGCTCGTTACCACGACAGCCTTTATAATAGAACGCTTGTTACCACGACAGCCTTTATAATAGAACGCTTGTTACCACAACAGCCTTTATAATAGAACGCTCATTACCACGACAGCCTTTATAATTGAACGCTCGTTACCGCGACAGCCTTTATAATAGAACGCTCGTTACCACGACAGCCTTTATAATAGAACGCTTGTTACCATGACAGCCTTTATAATAGAACGCTTGTGACCACGATAGCCTTTATAATAGAACGCTTGTTACCATGACAGACTTTATAATAGAACGCTTGTTACCACGACAGCCTTTATAATAGAACGCTCGTTACCGCGACAGCCTTTATAATAGAGCGCTCGTTACCACGACAGCCTTTATAATAGAACGCTCGTTACGGCGCTTGTTACCACGAAAGCCTTTATAATAGAACGCTCGTTACCGCGACAGCCTTTATAATAGAACGCTCGTTACCGCGACAGCCTTTATAATCGAACGCTTGTTACCATGACAGCCTTTATAATAGAACGCTTGTTACCACGACCGCCTTTATAATAGAACGCTTGTTACCATGACAGCCTTTATAATAGAACGCTTGTGACCACGACAGCCTTTATAATAGAACGCTTGTTACCACGACAGCCTTTATAATAGAACGCTCGTTACCATGACAGCCTTTATAATAGAACGCTTGTTACCGCGACAGCCTTTATAATAGAATGTTTGTTACCGTGACAGCCTTTATAATAGAATGCTTGTTACCGAGACAGCCTTTATAATAGAACGCTCGTTACCACGACAGTCTTTATAATAGAACACTCGTTACCGCGACAGCCTTTATAATAGAACGCTCGTTACCGTGACAGCCTTTATAATAGAACGCTTGTTACCACGACAGCCTTTATAATAGAACGCATGTTACCACAACAGCCTTTATAATAGAACGCTCATTACCACGACAGCCTTTATAATAGAACGCTCGTTACCGTGACAGCCTTTATAATAGAACGCTCGTTACCGCGACAGCCTTTATAATAGAACGCTTGTTACCACAACAGCCTTTATAATAGAACGCTCGTTACCACGACAGCCTTTATAATAGAACGCTTGTTACCACAACAGCCTTTATAATAGAACGCTCGTTACCACGACAGCCTTTTTAATAGAACGCTTGTTACCGCGACAGCCTTTATAATAGAACGCTCGTTACCGTGACAGCCTTTATAATAGAACGCTCGTTACCGTGACAGCCTTTATAATAGAACGCTCGTTACCGCGACAGCCTTTATAATAGAACGCTTGTTACCACAACAGCCTTTATAATAGAACGCTCGTTACCACGACAGCCTTTATAATAGAACGCTTGTTACCATGACAGCCTTTATAATAGAACGCTTGTTACCACGACCGCCTTTATAACAGAACGCTTGTTACCATGACAGCCTTTATAATAGAACGCTTGTGACCACGACAGCCTTTATAATAGAACGCTTGTTACCACGACAGCCTTTATAATAGAACGCTCGTTACCATGACAGCCTTTATAATAGAACGCTTGTTACCCCGACAGCCTTTATAATAGAATGTTTGTTACCGTGACAGCCTTTATAATAGAATGCTCGTTACCGAGACAGCCTTTATAATAGAACGCTCGTTAACACGACAGCCTTTATAATAGAACGCTCGTTACCACGACAGCCTTTATAATAGAACGCTTGTTACCACAACAGCCTTTATAATAGAACGCTCGTTACCACGACAGCCTTTATAATAGAACGCTTGTTACCACGACAGCCTTTATAATAGAACGCTCGTTACCACGACAGCCCTTATAGTAGAATGCTTGTTACCACCAAAGCCTTTATAATAGAACGCTTGTTACCACGACAGCCTTTATAATAGAACGCTCGTTACCGTGACAGCCTTTATAATAGAACGCTCGTTACCGTGACAGCCTTTATAATAGAACGCTCGTTACCGCGACAGCCTTTATAATAGAACGCTTCGTTACCACAACAGCCTTTATAATAGAACGCTCGTTACCACGACAGCCTTTATAATAGAACGCTTGTTACCACAACAGCCTTTATAATAGAACGCTTCGTTACCACGACAGCCTTTATAATAGAACGCTTGTTACCGCGACAGCCTTTATAATAGAACGCTCGTTACCGTGACAGCCTTTATAATAGAACGCTCATTACCGTGACAGCCTTTATAATAGAACGCTCGTTACCGCGACAGCCTTTATAATAGAACGCTTGTTACCACAACAGCCTTTATAATAGAACGCCTCGTTACCACGACAGCCTTTATAATAGAACGCTTGTTACCACAACAGCCTTTATAATAGAACGCTCGTTACCACGACAGCCTTTATAATAGAACGCTTGTTACCACGACAGCCTTTATAATAGAACGCTTGTTACCACAACAGCCTTTATAATAGAACGCTCATTACCACGACAGTCTTTATAATCGAACGCTCGTTACCGCGACAGCCTTTATAATAGAACGCTCGTTACCACGACAGCCTTTATAATAGAACGCTTGTTACCACTGCCACGAAAGCCTTTATAATAGAACGCTCGTTACCGCGACAGCCTTTATAATAGAACGCTCGTTACCGCGACAGCCTTTATAATAGAACGCTTGTTACCACGACCGCCTTTATAATAGAACGCTTGTTACCATGACAGCCTTTATAATAGAACGCTTGTGACCACGACAGCCTTTATAATAGAACGCTTGTTACCACGACAGCCTTTATAATAGAACGCTCGTTACCATGACAGCCTTTATAATAGAACGCTTGTTACCGCGACAGCCTTTATAATAGAATGTTTGTTACCGTGACAGCCTTTATAATAGAATGCTCGTTACCGAGACAGCCTTTATAATAGAACGCTCGTTACCACGACAGCCTTTATAATAGAACGCTCGTTACCACGACAGCCTTTATAATAGAACGCTTGTTACCACAACAGCCTTTATAATAGAACGCTCGTTACCACGACAGCCTTTATAATAGAACGCTTGTTACCACGACAGCCTTTATAATAGAACGCTCGTTACCACGACAGCCCTTATAGTAGAATGCTTGTTACCACCACAGCCTTTATAATAGAACGCTTGTTACCACGACAGCCTTTATAATAGAACGCTTGTTACCGCGACAGCCTTTATAATAGAACGCTCGTTACCGTGACAGCCTTTATAATAGAACGCTCGTTACCGCGACAGCCTTTATAATAGAACGCTCGTTACCGCGACAGCCTTTATAATAGAACGCTTGTTACCACAACAGCCTTTATAATAGAACGCTCGTTACCACGACAGCCTTTATAATAGAACGCTTGTTACCGCGACAGCCTTTATAATAGAACGCTTCGTTACCGTGACAGCCTTTATAATAGAACGCTCGTTACCACGACAGCCTTTATAATAGAACGCTCGTTACCGCGACAGCCTTTATAATAGAACGCTCGTTACCGCGACAGCCTTTATAATAGAACGCTTGTTACCACGACAGCCTTTATAATAGAACGCTTGTTACCACAACAGCCTTTATAATAGAACGCTCATTACCACGACAGCCTTTATAATAGAACGCTCGTTACCGTGACAGCCTTTATAATAGAACGCTCGTTACCGCGACAGCCTTTATAATAGAACGCTTGTTACCACAACAGCCTTTATAATAGAACGCTCGTTACCACGACAGCCTTTATAATAGAACGCTTGTTACCTCAACAGCCTTTATAATAGAACGCTCGTTACCACGACAGCCTTTATAATAGAACGCTTGTTACCGCGACAGCCTTTATAATAGAACGCTCGTTACCACGATAGCCTTTATAATAGAACGCTTGTTACCATGACAGACTTTATAATAGAACGCTTGTTACCACGACAGCCTTTATAATAGAACGCTCGTTACCGCGACAGCCTTTATAATAGAACGCTCGTTACCACGACAGCCTTTATAATAGAACGCTCGTTACCGAGCGCTTGTTACCACGAAAGCCTTTATAATAGAACGCTCGTTACCGCGACAGCCTTTATAATAGAACGCTCGTTACCGCGACAGCCTTTATAATCGAACGCTTGTTACCATGACAGCCTTTATAATAGAACGCTTGTTACCACGACCGCCTTTATAATAGAACGCTTGTTACCATGACAGCCTTTATAATAGAACGCTTGTGACCACGACAGCCTTTATAATAGAACGCTTGTTACCACGACAGCCTTTATAATAGAACGCTCGTTACCATGACAGCCTTTATAATAGAACGCTTGTTACCGCGACAGCCTTTATAATAGAATGTTTGTTACCGTGACAGCCTTTATAATAGAATGCTCGTTACCGAGACAGCCTTTATAATAGAACGCTCGTTACCACGACAGCCTTTATAATAGAACGCTCGTTACCGCGACAGCCTTTATAATAGAACGCTCGTTACCGCGACAGCCTTTATAATAGAACGCTTGTTACCACGACAGCCTTTATAATAGAACGCTTGTTACCACAACAGCCTTTATAATAGAACGCTCGTTACCACGACAGCCTTTATAATAGAACGCTCGTTACCGCGACAGCCTTTATAATAGAACGCTCGTTACCGCGACAGCCTTTATAATAGAACGCTTGTTACCACAACAGCCTTTATAATAGAACGCTCGTTACCACGACAGCCTTTATAATAGAACGCTTGTTACCACGACAGCCTTTATAATAGAACGCTCGTTACCACGACAGCCTTTTTAATAGAACGCTTGTTACCGCGACAGCCTTTATAATAGAACGCTCGTTACCGTGACAGCCTTTATAATAGAACGCTCGTTACCGCGACAGCCTTTATAATAGAACGCTCGTTACCGCGACAGCCTTTATAATAGAACGCTTGTTACCACAACAGCCTTTATAATAGAACGCTCGTTACCGCGACAGCCTTTATAATAGAACGCTTGTTACCACGACAGCCTTTATAATAGAACGCTCGTTACCACGACAGCCTTTATAATAGAACGCTTGTTACCACGACAGCCTTTATAATAGAACGCTTGTTACCACAACAGCCTTTATAATAGAACGCTTGTTACCACGACAGCCTTTATAATAGAACGCTCGTTACCACGACAGCCCTTATAGTAGAATGCTTGTTACCACCACAGCCTTTATAATAGAACGCTTGTTACCACGACAGCCTTTATAATAGAACGCTTGTTACCGCGACAGCCTTTATAATAGAACGCTCGTTACCGTGACAGCCTTTATAATAGAACGCTCGTTACCGCGACAGCCTTTATAATAGAACGCTCGTTACCGCGACAGCCTTTATAATAGAACGCTTGTTACCACAACAGCCTTTATAATAGAACGCTCGTTACCACGACAGCCTTTATAATAGAACGCTTGTTACCGCGACAGCCTTTATAATAGAACGCTCGTTACCGTGACAGCCTTTATAATAGAACGCTCGTTACCATGACAGTCTTTATAATAGAACACTCGTTACCGCGACAGCCTTTATAATAGAACGCTCGTTACCGTGACAGCCTTTATAATAGAACGCTTGTTACCACGACAGCCTTTATAATAGAACGCTTGTTACCACAACAGCCTTTATAATAGAACGCTCATTACCACGACAGCCTTTATAATAGAACGCTCGTTACCGCGACAGCCTTTATAATAGAACGCCGTTACCGCGACAGCCTTTATAATAGAACGCTTGTTACCACAACAGCCTTTATAATAGAACGCTCGTTACCACGACAGCCTTTATAATCGAACGCTTGTTACCTCAACAGCCTTTATAATAGAACGCTCGTTACCACGACAGCCTTTATAATAGAACGCTTGTTACCGCGACAGCCTTTATAATAGAACGCTCGTTACCGCGATAGCCTTTATAATAGAACGCTTGTTACCATGACAGACTTTATAATAGAACGCTTGTTACCACGACAGCCTTTATAATAGAACGCTCGTTACCGCGACAGCCTTTATAATAGAACGCTCGTTACCACGACAGCCTTTATAATAGAACGCTCGCTACCGAGCGCTTGTTACCACGAAAGCCTTTATAATAGAACGCTCGTTACCGCGACAGCCTTTATAATAGAACGCTCGTTACCGCGACAGCCTTTATAATCGAACGCTTGTTACCATGACAGCCTTTATAATGGAACGCTTGTTACCACGACCGCCTTTATAATAGAACGCTTGTTACCATGACAGCCTTTATAATAGAACGCTTGTGACCACGACAGCCTTTATAATAGAACGCTTGTTACCACGACAGCCTTTATAATAGAACGCTCGTTACCATGACAGCCTTTATAATAGAACGCTTGTTACCGCGACAGCCTTTATAATAGAATGTTTGTTACCGTGACAGCCTTTATAATAGAATGCTCGTTACCGAGACAGCCTTTATAATAGAACGCTTGTTACCATGACAGCCTTTATAATAGAACGCTTGTGACCACGACAGCCTTTATAATAGAACGCTTGTTACCACGACAGCCTTTATAATAGAACGCTCGTTACCATGACAGCCTTTATAATAGAACGCTTGTTACCGCGACAGCCTTTATAATAGAATGTTTGTTACCGTGACAGCCTTTATAATAGAATGCTCGTTACCGAGACAGCCTTTATAATAGAACGCTCGTTACCACGACAGTCTTTATAATAGAACACTCGTTACCGCGACAGCCTTTATAATAGAACGCTCGTTACCGTGACAGCCTTTATAATAGAACGCTTGTTACCACGACAGCCTTTATAATAGAACGCTTGTTACCACAACAGCCTTTATAATAGAACGCTCATTACCACGACAGCCTTTATAATAGAACGCTCGTTACCGTGACAGCCTTTATAATAGAACGCTCGTTACCGCGACAGCCTTTATAATAGAACGCTTGTTACCACAACAGCCTTTATAATAGAACGCTCGTTACCACGACAGCCTTTATAATAGAACGCTTGTTACCACAACAGCCTTTATAATAGAACGCTCGTTACCACGACAGCCTTTTTAATAGAACGCTTGTTACCGCGACAGCCTTTATAATAGAACGCTCGTTACCGTGACAGCCTTTATAATAGAACGCTCGTTACCGTGACAGCCTTTATAATAGAACGCTCGTTACCGCGACAGCCTTTATAATAGAACGCTTGTTACCACAACAGCCTTTATAATAGAACGCTCGTTACCACGACAGCCTTTATAATAGAACGCTTGTTACCACAACAGCCTTTATAATAGAACGCTCGTTACCACGACAGCCTTTATAATAGAACGCTTGTTACCACGACAGCCTTTATAATAGAACGCTTGTTACCACAACAGCCTTTATAATAGAACGCTCATTACCACGACAGCCTTTATAATCGAACGCTCGTTACCGCGACAGCCTTTATAATAGAAAGCTCGTTACCACGACAGCCTTTATAATAGAACGCTTGTTACCATGACAACCTTTATAATAGAACGCTTGTGACCACGATAGCCTTTATAATAGAAC
This sequence comes from Salmo salar, assembly GCF_905237065.1. Lineage (NCBI taxonomy): Eukaryota > Metazoa > Chordata > Actinopteri > Salmoniformes > Salmonidae > Salmo > Salmo salar. Next base: position 90,764 of record NW_025550149.1, on the reverse strand, counting down.
GCTTGTTACCATGACAGACTTTATAATAGAACGCTTGTTACCACGACAGCCTTTATAATAGAACGCTCGTTACCGCGACAGCCTTTTCTAATAGAACGCTCGTTACCACGACAGCCTTTATAATAGAACGCTCGTTACCGAGCGCTTGTTACCACGAAAGCCTTTATAATAGAACGCTCGTTACCGCGACAGCCTTTATAATAGAACGCTCGTTACCGCGACAGCCTTTATAATCGAACGCTTGTTACCATGACAGCCTTTATAATAGAACGCTTGTTACCACGACCGCCTTTATAATAGAACGCTTGTTACCATGACAGCCTTTATAATAGAACGCTTGTGACCACGACAGCCTTTATAATAGAACGCTTGTTACCACGACAGCCTTTATAATAGAACGCTCGTTACCATGACAGCCTTTATAATAGAACGCTTGTTAACGCGACAGCCTTTATAATAGAATGTTTGTTACCGTGACAGCCTTTATAATAGAATGCTCGTTACCGAGACAGCCTTTATAATAGAACGCTCGTTACCACGACAGCCTTTATAATAGAACGCTCGTTACCACGACAGCCTTTATAATAGAACGCTTGTTACCACAACAGCCTTTATAATAGAACGCTCGTTACCACGACAGCCTTTATAATAGAACGCTTGTTACCACGACAGCCTTTATAATAGAACGCTCGTTACCACGACAGCCCTTACAGTAGAATGCTTGTTACCACCACAGCCTTTATAATAGAACGCTTGTTACCACGACAGCCTTTATAATAGAACGCTTGTTACCGCGACAGCCTTTATAAAAGAACGCTCGTTACCGTGACAGCCTTTATAATAGAACGCTCGTTACCGTGACAGCCTTTATAATAGAACGCTCGTTACCGCGACAGCCTTTATAATAGAACACTTGTTACCACAACAGCCTTTATAATAGAACGCTCGTTACCACGACAGCCTTTATAATAGAACGCTTGTTACCACAACAGCCTTTATAATAGAACGCTCGTTACCACGACAGCCTTTATAATAGAACGCTTGTTACCACGACAGCCTTTATAATAGAACGCTCGTTACCACGACAGCCCTTATAGTAGAATGCTTGTTACCACGACAGCCTTTATAATAGAACGCTTGTTACCACGACAGCCTTTATAATAGAACGCTTGTTACCGCGACAGCCTTTATAATAGAACGCTCGTTACCGTGACAGCCTTTATAATAGAACGCTCGTTACCATGACAGTCTTTATAATAGAACACTCGTTACCGCGACAGCCTTTATAATAGAACGCTCGTTACCGTGACAGCCTTTATAATAGAACGCTTGTTACCACGACAGCCTTTATAATAGAACGCTTGTTACCACAACAGCCTTTATAATAGAACGCTCATTACCACGACAGCCTTTATAATCGAACGCTCGTTACCGTGACAGCCTTTATAATTGAACGCTCGTTACCGCGACAGCCTTTATAATAGAACGCTCGTTACCACGACAGCCTTTATAATAGAACGCATGTTACCACGACAGCCTTTATAATAGAACGCTCGTTACCGCGACAGCCTTTATAATAGAACGCTCGTTACTGTAGTAGGATGTCCCTTGGGGGTATCCGTACCTATGACATGCGTGGGTTAGGGGAATAAAACAGGCTGCAGCTAGAACCTCGTTGTCACCGCTCCTTATTTGAGATCATACTACATGGTGTCAGAAGTGGTTTTTTAAAACTCACATAAACGTGAAGGACGTACCAAGTAAATCATACGTTCAGGCTGTTTCAAAGCAGGGAGGGCACAGTGTTGGAGATAAAACAGCGCATATCATTATTTTGCTAGCTAACGAGCAAGGACTAAGCAATATGTTGCAAGAGGAAGAAGCTGGCGTGATTTCAGGGGTTTGCGACTCTATGTTCAACGGGCTCTGGCGTAAACACGGACAGGCCGCTGGCTAGTGCTGACGGATTTCACATTAGTCCCCCGGAGAATTGTGTTTGTATGGACGTGTTAAAGTAGAAATAGAATGAAACTAACAGTCATTCTATTGTCGCTCTATTATAGTGGCCACTATTGACGTTGATCAGGTACACAATGTGTAAGGATAATAATGTGAGCAAAAATAACATTCACTGAGTAAAAAAATATATAATTCCCCTTCAACACAACAAAAACAATATATTTGGGCTACACTGCAAATTATCACACTGCACATTATTACACTGCACATTATTACACTGTACATTATTACACTGCGCATTATTACAGTGCGCATTATTACACTGCGCATTGTTACACTGCGCATTGTTACACTGCACATTGTTACACTGCACATTATTACACTGCGCATTATTACACTGCAAATTATTACACTGCCCATTATTACACTGCCCATTATTACACTGCACATTATTACACTGCACATTATTACATTATTACACAGCACATTATTACACTGCACATTATTACACTGCACATTATTACATTATTACACTGCACATTATTACACTGCGCATTATTACACTGCACATTATTACACTGCACATTATTACACTGCACATTGTTACATTATTACACTGCGCATTATTAAACTGCACATTGTTACACTGCACATTGTTACACTGCATATTATTACATTGCGCATTATTACACTGCGCATTATTACACTGCACAATATTACACTGCACAGCGCAATATTACACTGCACATTATTACACTGCACATTATTACACTGCACAGCACATTATTACACTGCACATTATTACACTGCACATTACACTGCACATTACACTGCACATTATTACACTGTGCATTATTACACTGCACATTGTTACACTGCGCATTATTACACTGCACATTATTACACTGCACATTATTACACTGCACATTATTACATTATTACACTGCGCATTATTAAACTGCACATTGTTACACTGCACATTGTTACACTGCACATTGTTACACTGCACATTATTACACTGCACATTGTTACACTGCACATTGTTACACTGCACATTATTACATTATTACACTGCACATTACACTGCACATTGTTACACTGCACAGCACAGTATTACACTGCACATTACACTGCACATTATTACACTGTGCATTATTACACTGCACATTATTACACTGCACATTATTACACTGCGCATTATTACACTGCACATTATTACACTGCGCATTATTACACTGCACATTATTACACTGCACAGCACATTATTACACTGCACATTATTACACTGCACATTGTTACACTGCACATTATTACACTGCACATTATTACATTTTGCATTATTACACTGCGCATTATTACATTATTACACTGCGCATTATTACACTGCACATTATTGCACTGCACAGCACATTATTACACTGCGCATTATTACACTGCACATTATTACATTGTGCATTATTACACTGCACATTATTACATTGTACATTATTACACTGCACATGATTACATTGTGCATTATTACACTGCACATTATTACATTGTACATTATTACACGGCACATTATTACACTGTGCATTATTATACTGCGCATTATTACACTGCGCATTATTACACTGCACATTATTACACTGCACATTATTACAAAGCACATTATTACATTATTACACTGCACATTATTACACTGCACACGTCCTGCCTGTGGACATCTGTTCTGCAATGTGTCGGCAGCAGTGAGAAACAGGGGAAGTCTGGTGTTTCCTTCACCTCTATAGAGGCATCCAGTTTAAACCAGGTCCATCTCCAGCTACACCTGCTCCCTGAATCCACCTGTTTAACAAAGCAACACCTCATTCTCACCTCATTCTCTCATTCTGAAAATGAACCACATACTGTAGAGGGAAAACAGTAGTTAGCATCTCACACAGATTGCCAGGGTCGTGGAAGCAACTACCGCGTTATAACTTGAGGAACTGCAAGGAGTAGTACACCAGTTAATACTATAGCGAATTGGTTAGGTTACTAACGTTATTGTTAGGTTGCGTCAATCAAATCTGGTATCAGGACAGAATTTAACACTAAGTCACTGAATATATTCTCTGCTTTTTTTATTCAATATAATTAGTCAAGTGAAATAAATGGTAAATGCAATCTTCGTATATACGGGTTCACTGTAACACCTCGCAGGGCAAAACAGAGAACTAACTGTTCATTTTTTAATACTCTGACAGAGATAGTTCCCGCTCAGAGCGGGCCTGTCAGAGTAGAGGCTTGGGTGTGGTTTAGACTTGCTTAGCCTATCGCAGGCGCACAGGCTGGTCCCAGCCTCTTGGCGCATCACTGTTGCCAAGCGTAGTTGTCTTCTAGCTTATCTTCGTGTGTGTGCCCGAGAGTCAGACACCCAAGGACAGTGTCTGTTTTATGCTACAGTTATTCTCCCCTCTATCAGTTCCTCACGTACACCTGTCCTTGAGCGGCTTCACAACTAGGCTGTGTGTGTGTGTGTGTGTGTGTGTGTGTCTGTGTGTGTGTCACGAGTCTAACTCAGCCTACACCCCTGCTGCCCAGCAACCCTCCAGTTAGTCACATCTACTCTACAATACAAACCTGTTATGTTTAACATTAATGAATTCATATGCTATGCAACACATCTAGTTTAATGAAATATAACCCAACATTAGCTCATCTGATGTTGTAACGTTAACTAGCCAACGTTAGCTCATTTGATGTTGTAACGTTAACTAGCTAACGTTAGCTCATCTGATGTTGTAACGTTAACTAGCTAACGTTAGCTCATCTGATGTTGTAACGTTAACTAGCTAACGTTAGCTCATCTGATGTTGTAACGTTAACTAGCTAACGTTAGCTCATCTGATGTTGTAACGTTAACTAGCTAACGTTAGCTCATCTGATGTTGTAACGTTAACTAGCTAACGTTAGCTCATCTGATGTTGTAACGTTAACTAGCTAACGTTAGCTCATCTGATGTTGTAATGTTAACTAGCTAACGTTAGCTCATCTGATGTAACATTAACTAGCTAACGTTAGCTCATCTGATGTTGTAACGTTAACTAGCTAACGTTAGCTCATCTGATGTAACGTTAACTAGCTAACATTAGCTCATCTGATGTTGTAACGTTAACTAGCTAACGTTAGCTCATCTGATGTTGTAACGTTAACTAGCTTCTCTAGGGCCAGTGGGACGATTTCGTCCCACCTACGTAACAGCCAGTGGAATCCCGTGGCGCGTTATTCAAATACCTTAGAAATGCTATTACTTCAATTTCTCAAACATATGACTATTTTACACCATTTTAAAGACAAGACTCTCATTAATCTAACCACACTGTCCGATTTCAAAAAGGCTTTACAACGAAAGCAAAACATTAGATTATGTCAGCAGAGTCCCCAGCCAGAAATAATCAGACACCCATTTTTCAAGCTAGCATATAATGTCACATAAACCCAAATCACAGCTAAATGCAGCACTAACCTTTGATGATCTTCATCAGATGACAATCTTAGGACATTATGTTATACAATACATGCATGTTTTGTTCAATCAAGTTCATATTTATATCAAAAAACAGCTTTGGACATTAGCATGTGACGTTCAGAACTAGCATACCCCCCGCAAACTTCCGGTGAATTTACTAAATTACTCACGATAAACGTTCACAAAAAACATAACAATTATTTTAAGAATTATAGATACAGAACTCCTCTATGCATTCGCTATGTCCGATTTTAAAATAGCTTTTCGGTGAAAGCACATTTTGCAATATTCTAAGTAGATAGCCCGGCATCACAGGGCTAGCTATTTAGACACCCAACAAGTTTAGCCCTCACCAAAGTCAGATTTACTATAAGAAAAATGTTATTACCTTTGCTGTTCTTCGTCAGAATGCACTCCCAGGACTTCTACTTCAATAACAAATGTTACTTGTTCCACCACACTTTCTCCCTCACCTCAATACTTTCCCTAACCCTAACCCCTACCCCTACCCCTAACCCTACCCCTAACCCCTAACCCTACCCCTAACCCCTACCCCTTCCCTTTCTCCCTCCCCCCTAGTTCTACATGTCTGTCTTTTCTTACCTGACCCATGTCATGTCACCTAGCTAGTGTCATAATGTTTGACTACTCCGTAGCAGAACCTGTTATGCTAACTGAACATTAGCTAGTGTCATAATGTTTGACTACTCCGTAGCAGAACCTTTTATGCTAACTGAACATTAGCTAGTGTCATAATGTTTGACTACTCCGTAGCAGAACCTGTTATGCTAACTGAACATTAGCTAGTGTTAGATAATGTTGTTTGACTACTCCGTAGCAGAACCTGTTATGCTAAATGAACATTAGCTAGTGTCATAATGTTGTTTGACTACTCTGTAGCAGAACCTGTTATGCTAACAGAACATTAGCTAGTGTCATAATGTTTGACTACTCCGTAGCAGAACCTGTTATGCTAACAGAACATTAGCTAGTGTCAGATAATGTTTGACTACTCCGTAGCAGAACCTGTTATGCTAACAGAACATTAGCTAGTGTCATAATGTTTGACTACTCCGTAGCAGAACCTGTTATGCTAACAGAACATAAGCTAGTGTCATAATGTTTGACTACTCCGTAGCAGAACCTGTTATGCTAACTGAACATTAGATAGTGTTAGATAATGTTTGACTACTCCATAGCAGAACCTGTTATACTAACAGAACATTAGCCAGAAAGCACTTTAGACTGTACGTGTTCGGACCTGTAGGAATTATTACGATAATAAATTCCTCTATGAAAGGTAAACTGACTTATCGCTGTAGTGAGTGATCACCTACTGCAGGACATGTCTGACCTGTTGTTGAGAGTCCATTAGTGAGACAGGACATAGACTATGTTGTTGAGAGTCCATTAGTGAGACAGGACATAGACTATGTTGTTGAGAGTCCATTAGTGGGACAGGACATGTCTGACCTGTTGTTAAGAGTCCATTAGTGGGACAGGACATAGATTATGTTGTTGAGAGTCCATTAGTGAGACAGGACATGTCTGACGTGTTGTTGAGAGTCCATTAGTGGGACAGGACATAGACTATGTTGTTGAGAGTCCATTAGTGGGACAGGACATAGACTATGTTGTTGAGAGTCCATTAGTGGGACAGGACATAGACTATGTTGTTGAGAGTCCATTAGTGGGACAGGACAAAGACTATGTTGTTGAGAGTCCATTAGTGGGACAGGACATAGACTATGTTGTTGAGAGTCCATTAGTGAGACAGGACATAGACTATGTTGTTGAGAGTCCATTAGTGGGACAGGACATGTCTGACCTGTTGATGAGAGTCCATTAGTGAGACAGGGCATAGACTATGTTGTTGAGAGTCCATTAGTGAGACAGGACATAGACTATGTTGTTGAGAGTCCATTAGTGAGACAGGACATAGACTATGTTGTTGAGAGTCCATTAGTGTGACAGGACATGTCTGACCTGTTGTTGAGAGTCCATTAGTGAGACAGGACATAGACTATGTTGTTGAGAGTCCATTAGTGAGACAGGACATAGACTATGTTGTTGAGAGTCCATTAGTGGGACAGGACATAGACTATGTTGTTGAGAGTCCATTAGTGAGACAGGACATAGACTATGTTGTTGAGAGACCATTAGTGGGACAGGACATAGACTATGTTGTTGAGAGACCATTAGTGGGACAGGACATAAACTATGTTGTTGAGAGACCATTAGTGGGACAGGACATAGACTATGTTGTTGAGAGTCCATTAGTGGGACAGGACATAGACTATGTTGTTGAGAGTCCATAAGTGGGACAGGACATGTCTGACCTGTTGTTGAGAGTCCATTAGTGGGACAGGACATAGACTACGTTGTTGAGAGTCCATTAGTGGGACAGGACATGTCTGACCTGTTGTTGAGAGTCCATTAGTGGGACAGGACATAGACTATGTTGTTGAGAGTCCATTAGTGGGACAGGACATGTCTGACCTGTTGTTGAGAGTCCATTAGTGAGACAGGACATAGACTATGTTGTTGAGAGTCCATTAGTGGGACAGGACATAGACTATGTTGTTGAGAGTCCATTAGTGGGACAGGACATAGACTATGTTGTTGAGAGTCCATTAGTGGGACAGGACATAGACTATGTTGTTGAGAGACCATTAGTGGGACAGGACATAGACTATATTGTTGAGAGACCATTAGTGGGACAGGACATAACTATGTTGTTGAGAGTCCATTAGTGGGACAGGACATAGACTATGTTGTTGAGAGACCATTAGTGGGACAGGACATAAACTATGTTGTTGAGAGACCATTAGTGGGACAGGACATGTCTGACCTGTTGTTGAGAGTCCTTTAGTGGGACAGGACATAGACTATGTTGTTGAGAGTCCATTAGTGGGACAGGACATGTCTGACCTGTTGTTGAGAGTCCATTAGTGAGACAGGACATAGACTATGTTGTTGAGAGTCCATTAGTGGGACAGGACATAGACTATGTTGTTGAGAGTCCATTAGTGGGACAGGACATAGACTATGTTGTTGAGAGACCATTAGTGGGACAGGACATAGACTATATTGTTGAGAGACCATTAGTGGGACAGGACATAACTATGTTGTTGAGAGTCCATTAGTGGGACAGCACATAGACTATGTTGTTGAGAGTCCATTATGGGACAGGGCATAGACTATGTTGTTGAGAGTCCATTCGTGGGACAGGACATAGACTATGTTGTTGAGAGTCCATTAGTGGGACAGGACATATCTGACCTGTTGTTGAGAGTCCATTAGTGGGACAGGACATAGACTATGTTGTTGAAAGTCCATTAGTGGGAAAGGACATGTCTGACCTGTTGTTGAGAGTCCATTAGTGAGACAGGACATAGAATATGTTGTTGAGAGTCCATTAGTGGGACAGGACATGTCTGACCTGTTGTTGAGAGTCGATTAGTGGGACAGGATATAGACTATGTTGTTGAGAGTCCATTAGTGGGACAGGACATAGACTATGTTGTTGAGAGTCCATTAATGGGACAGGACATGTCTTACCTGTTTTTGAGAGTCCATTAGTGAGACAGGACATAGACTATGTTGTTGAGAGTCCATTAGTGGGAGAGGACATAGACTATGTTGTTGAGAGACCATTAGTGGGACAGGACATAGACTATGTTGTTGAGAGTCCATTAGTGAGACAGGACATAGACTATGTTGTTGAGAGTCCATTAGTGAGACAGGACATAGACTATGTTGTTGAGAGTCCATTAGTGGGACAGGAGATGTCTGACCTGTTGTTGAGTCCATTGGTGGGACAGGACATGTCTGACCTGTTGTTGAGAGTCCATTAGTGGGACAGGAAATAGACTATGTTGTTGAGAGTCCATTAGTGAGACAGGACATAGACTATGTTGTTGAGAGTCCATTAGTGAGACAGGACATAGACTATAGTGTTGAGAGTCCATTAGTGGGACAGGACATAGACTATGTTGTTGAGAGTCCATTAGTGGGACAGGACATGTCTGACCTGTTGTTGAGAGTCCATTAGTGAGACAGGACATAGACTATGTTGTTGAGAGTCCATTAGTGGGACAGGACGTAGACTATGTTGTTGAGAGTCCATTAGTGGGACAGGACATAGACTATGTTGTTGAGAGACCATTAGTGGGACAGGACATAGACTATGTTGTTGAGAGACCATTAGTGGGACAGGACATAAACTATGTTGTTGAGAGACCATTAGTGGGACAGGACATGTCTGACCTGTTGTTGAGAGTCCATTAGTGGGACAGGACATAGACTATGTTGTTGAGAGTCCATTAGTGGGACAGGACATGTCTGACCTGTTGTTGAGAGTCCATTAGTGAGACAGGACATAGACTATGTTGTTGAGAGTCCATTAGTGGGACAGGACATAGACTATGTTGTTGAGAGTCCATTAGTGGGACAGGACATAGACTATGTTGTTGAGAGACCATTAGTGGGACAGGACATAGACTAAATTGTTGAGAGACCATTAGTGGGACAGGACATAACTATGTTGTTGAGAGTCCATTAGTGGGACAGGACATAGACTATGTTGTTGAGAGTCCATTATGGGACAGGGCATAGACTATGTTGTTGAGAGTCCATTCGTGGGACAGGACATAGACTATGTTGTTGAGAGTCCATTAGTGGGACAGGACATATCTGACCTGTTGTTGAGAGTCCATTAGTGGGACAGGACATAGACTATGTTGTTGAGAGTCCATTAGTGGGAAAGGACATGTCTGACCTGTTGTTGAGAGTCCATTAGTGAGACAGGACATAGAATATGTTGTTGAGAGTCCATTAGTGGGACAGGACATGTCTGACCTGTTGTTGAGAGTCGATTAGTGGGACAGGATATAGACTATGTTGTTGAGAGTCCATTAGTGGGACAGGACATAGACTATGTTGTTGAGAGTCCATTAATGGGACAGGACATGTCTGACCTGTTGTCTGAGAGTCCATTAGTGAGACAGGACATAGACTATGTTGTTGAGAGTCCATTAGTGGGACAGGACATAGACTATGTTGTTGAGAGACCATTAGTGGGACAGGACATAGACTATGTTGTTGAGAGTCCATTAGTGAGACAGGACATAGACTATGTTGTTGAGAGTCCATTAGTGAGACAGGACATAGACTATGTTGTTGAGAGTCCATTAGTGGGACAGGACATGTCTGACCTGTTGTTGAGTCCATTGGTGGGACAGGACATGTCTGACCTGTTGTTGAGAGTCCATTAGTGGGACAGGAAATAGACTATGTTGTTGAGAGTCCATTAGTGAGACAGGACATAGACTATGTTGTTGAGAGTCCATTAGTGAGACAGGACATAGACTATAGTGTTGAGAGTCCATTAGTGGGACAGGACATAGACTATGTTGTTGAGAGTCCATTAGTGGGACAGGACATGTCTGACCTGTTGTTGAGAGTCCATTAGTGAGACAGGACATAGACTATGTTGTTGAGAGTCCATTAGTGGGACAGGACATAGACTTTGTTGTTGAGAGTCCATTAGTGGGACAGGACATAGACTGTGTTGTTGAGATTCCATTAGTGAGACAGGACATGTCTGACCTGTTGTTGGGAGTCAATTAGTGAGACAGGACATAGACTATGTTGTTGAGAGTCCATTAGTGGGACAGGACATAGACTATGTTGTTCAGAGTCCATTAGTGGGACAGGACATAGACTGTGTTGTTGAGAGTCCATTAGTGAGACAGGACATGTCTGACCTGTTGTTGAGAGTCCATTAGTGAGACAGGACATAGACTATGTTGTTGAGAGTCCATTAATGGGACAGGACATGTCTGACCTGTTGTTGAGAGTCCATTAGTGAGACAGGACATAGACTATGTTGTTGAGAGTCCATTAGTGGGACAGGACATGTCTGACCTGTTGTTGAGAGTCCATTAGTAGGACAGGACATAGACTATGCTGTTGAGAGTCCATTCGTGGGACAGGACATGTCTGACCTGTTGTTGAGAGTCCATTAGTAGGACAGGACATAGACTATGTTGTTGAGAGTCCATTAGTGGGACAGGACATAGACTATGTTGTTGAGAGTCCATTAGTGGGACAGGACATAGACTATGTTGTTGAGAGTCCATTAGTGGGACAGGACAAAGACTATGTTGTTGAGAGTCCATTAGTGGGACAGGACATAGACTATGTTGTTGAGAGTCCATTAGTGAGACAGGACATAGACTATGTTGTTGAGAGTCCATTAGTGGGACAGGACATGTCTGACCTGTTGATGAGAGTCCATTAGTGAGACAGGGCATAGACTATGTTGTTGAGAGTCCATTAGTGAGACAGGACATAGACTATGTTGTTGAGAGTCCATTAGTGAGACAGGACATAGACTATGTTGTTGAGAGTCCATTAGTGGGACAGGACATGTCTGACCTGTTGTTGAGAGTCCATGAGTGAGACAGGACATAGACTATGTTGTTGAGAGTCCATTAGTGAGACAGGACATAGACTATGTTGTTGAGAGTCCATTAGTGGGACAGGACATAGACTATCTTGTTGAGAGTCCATTAGTGAGACAGGACATAGACTATGTTGTTGAGAGACCATTAGTGGGACAGGACATAGACTATGTTGTTGAGAGACCATTAGTGGGACAGGACATAAACTATGTTGTTGAGAGACCATTAGTGGGACAGGACATAGACTATGTTGTTGAGATTCCATTAGTGGGACAGGACATAGACTATGTTGTTGAGAGTCCATTAGTGGGACAGGACATGTCTTACCTGTTGTTGAGAGTCCATTAGTGGGACAGGACATAGACTATGTTGTTGAGAGTCCATTAGTGGGACAGGACATGTCTGACCTGTTGTTGAGAGTCCATTAGTGGGACAGGACATAGACTATGTTGTTGAGAGTCCATTAGTGGGACAGGACATAGACTATGTTGTTGAGAGTCCATTAGTGGGACAGGACCTAGACTATGTTGTTGAGAGACCATTAGTGGGACAGGACATAGACTATATTGTTGAGAGACCATTAGTGGGACAGGACCAACTATGTTGTTGAGAGTCCATTAGTGGGACAGGACATAGACTATGTTGTTGAGAGACCATTAGTGGGACAGGACATAAACTATGTTGTTGAGAGTCCATTAGTGGGACAGGACATGTCTGACCTGTTGTTGAGAGTCCATTAGTGGGACAGGACATAGACTATGTTGTTGAGAGTCCATTAGTGGGACAGGACATGTCTGACCTGTTGTTGAGAGTCCATTAGTGAGACAGGACATAGACTATGTTGTTGAGAGTCCATTAGTGGGACAGGACATAGACTATGTTGTTGAGAGTCCATTAGTGGGACAGGACATAGACTATGTTGTTGAGAGTCCATTAGTGGGACAGGACATAGACTATATTGTTGAGAGACCATTAGTGGGACAGGACATAACTATGTTGTTGAGAGTCCATTAGTGGGACAGGACATAGACTATGTTGTTGAGAGTCCATTATGGGACAGGACATAGACTATGTTGTTGAGAGTCCATTCGTGGGACAGGACATAGACTAGGTTGTTGAGAGTCCATTAGTGGGACAGGACATATCTGACCTGTTGTTGAGAGTCCATTAGTGGGACAGGACATAGACTATGTTGTTGAGAGTCCATTAGTGGGAAAGGACATAGACTATGTTGTTGAGAGTCCATTAGTGGGACAGGACATGTCTGACCTGTTGTTGAGAGTCCATTAGTGAGACAGGACATAGAATATGTTGTTGAGAGTCCATTAGTGGGACAGGACATAGACTATGTTGTTAAGAGTCCATTAGTGGGACAGGACATAGACTATGTTGTTGAGAGTCCATTAGTGGGACAGCACATGTCTGACCTGTTGTTGAGAGTCCATTAGTGAGACAGGACATAGAATATGTTGTTGAGAGTCCATTAGTGGGACAGGACATAGACTATGTTGTTGAGAGTCCATTAGTGGGACAGGACATAGACTAAGTTGTTGAGACTCCATTAGTGGGACAGGACAGGTCTGACCTGTTGTTGAGAGTCCATTAGTGGGACAGGACATAGACTATTTTGTTGAGAGACCATTAGTGGGACAGGACATAGACTATATTGTTGAGAGACCATTAGTGGGACAGGACATTACTATGTTGTTGAGAGTCCATTAGTGGGACAGGACATAGACTATGTTGTTGAGAGACCATTAGTGGGACAGGACATAAACTATGTTGTTGAGGGACCATTAGTGGGACAGGACATGTCTGACCTGTTGTTGAGAGTCCATTAGTGGGACAGGACATAGACTATGTTGTTGAGAGTCCATTAGTGGGACAGGACATAGACTATGTTGTTGAGAGACCATTAGTGGGACAGGACATAACTATGTTGTTGAGAGTCCATTAGTGGGACAGGACATAGACTATGTTGTTGAGAGTCCATTAGTGGGAAAGGACATAGACTATGTTGTTGAGAGTCCATTAGTGGGACAGGACATGTCTGACCTGTTGTTGAGAGTCCATTAGTGAGACAGGACATAGAATATGTTGTTGAGAGTCCATTAGTGGGACAGGACATAGACTATGTTGTTGAGAGTCCATTAGTGGGACAGGACATAGACTATGTTGTTGAGAGTCCATTAGTGGGACAGGACATGTCAGACCTGTTGTTGAGAGTCCATTAGTGAGACAGGACATAGAATATGTTGTTGAGAGTCCATTAGTGGGACAGGACATAGACTATGTTGTTGAGAGTCCATTAGTGGGACAGGACATAGACTATGTTGTTGAGAGTCCATTAGTGGGACAGGACATGTCTGACCTGTTGTTGAGAGTCCATTAGTGAGACAGGACATAGAATATGTTGTTGAGAGTCCATTAGTGGGACAGGACATAGACTATGTTGTTGAGAGTCCATTAGTGGGACAGGACATAGACTATGTTGTTGAGAGTCCATTAGTGGGACAGGACATAGACTAAGTTGTTGAGACTCCATTAGTGGGACATGACATGTCTGACCTGTTGTTGAGAGTCCATTAGTGGGACAGGACATAGACTATGTTGTTGAGAGACCATTAGTGGGACAGGACATAAACTATATTGTTGAGAGACCATTAGTGGGACAGGTCATAACTATGTTGTTGAGAGTCCATTAGTGGGACAGGACATAGACTATGTTGTTGAGAGACCATTAGTGGGACAGGACATAAACTATGTTGTTGAGAGACCATTAGTGGGACAGGACATGTCTGACCTGTTGTTGAGAGTCCATTAGTGGGACAGGACATAGACTATGTTGTTGAGAGTCCATTAGTGGGACAGGACATGTCTGACCTGTTGTTGAGAGTCCATTAGTGAGACAGGACATAGACTATGTTGTTGAGAGTCCATTAGTGGGACAGGACATAGACTATGTTGTTGAGAGTCCATTAGTGGGACAGGACCTAGACTATGTTGTTGAGAGACCATTAGTGGGACAGGACATAGACTATATTGTTGAGAGACCATTAGTGGGACAGGACCAACTATGTTGTTGAGAGTCCATTAGTGGGACAGGACATAGACTATGTTGTTGAGAGTCCATTAGTGGGACAGGACATAGACTATGTTGTTGAGAGTCCATTAGTGGGACAGGACATGTCTGACCTGTTGTTGAGAGTCCATTAGTGGGACAGGACATAGACTATGTTGTTGAGAGTCCATTAGTGGGACAGGACATGTCTGACCTGTTGTTGAGAGTCCATTAGTGAGACAGGACATAGACTATGTTGTTGAGAGTCCATTAGTGGGACAGGACATAGACTATGTTGTTGAGAGTCCATTAGTGGGACAGGACATAGACTATGTTGTTGAGAGACCATTAGTGGGACAGGACATAGACTATATTGTTGAGAGACCATTAGTGGGACAGGACATAACTATGTTGTTGAGAGTCCATTAGTGGGACAGGACATAGACTATGTTGTTGAGAGTCCATTATGGGACAGGACATAGACTATGTTGTTGAGAGTCCATTCGTGGGACAGGACATAGACTAGGTTGTTGAGAGTCCATTAGTGGGACAGGACATATCTGACCTGTTGTTGAGAGTCCATTAGTGGGACAGGACATAGACTATGTTGTTGAGAGTCCATTAGTGGGAAAGGACATAGACTATGTTGTTGAGAGTCCATTAGTGGGACAGGACATGTCTGACCTGTTGTTGAGAGTCCATTAGTGAGACAGGACATAGAATATGTTGTTGAGAGTCCATTAGTGGGACAGGACATAGACTATGTTGTTAAGAGTCCATTAGTGGGACAGGACATAGACTATGTTGTTGAGAGTCCATTAGTGGGACAGCACATGTCTGACCTGTTGTTGAGAGTCCATTAGTGAGACAGGACATAGAATATGTTGTTGAGAGTCCATTAGTGGGACAGGACATAGACTATGTTGTTGAGAGTCCATTAGTGGGACAGGACATAGACTAAGTTGTTGAGACTCCATTAGTGGGACAGGACATGTCTGACCTGTTGTTGAGAGTCCATTAGTGGGACAGGACATAGACTATGTTGTTGAGAGACCATTAGTGGGACAGGACATAGACTATATTGTTGAGAGACCATTAGTGGGACAGGACATTACTATGTTGTTGAGAGTCCATTAGTGGGACAGGACATAGACTATGTTGTTGAGAGACCATTAGTGGGACAGGACATAAACTATGTTGTTGAGGGACCATTAGTGGGACAGGACATGTCTGACCTGTTGTTGAGAGTCCATTAGTGGGACAGGACATAGACTATGTTGTTGAGAGTCCATTAGTGGGACAGGACATAGACTATGTTGTTGAGAGTCCATTAGTGGGACAGGACATAGACTATGTTGTTGAGAGTCCATTAGTGGGACAGGACATAGACTATGTTGTTGAGAGTCCATTAGTGGGACAGGACATGTCTGACCTGTTGTTGAGAGTCCATTAGTGAGACAGGACATAGACTATGTTGTTGAGAGTCCATTAGTGGGACAGGACATAGACTATGTTGTTGAGAGTCCATTAGTGGGACAGGACATAGACTATGTTGTTGAGAGTCCATTAGTGGGACAGGACATGTCTGACCTGTTGTTGAGAGTCCATTAGTGAGACAGGACATAGACTATGTTGTTGAGAGTCCATTAGTGGGACAGGACATAGACTATGTTGTTGAGAGTCCATTAGTGGGACAGGACATAGACTATGTTGTTGAGAGTCCATTAGTGGGACAGGACATGTCTGACCTGTTGTTGAGAGTCCATTAGTGAGACAGGACATAGACTATGTTGTTGAGAGTCCATTAGTGGGACAGGACATAGACTATGTTGTTGAGAGTCCATTAGTGGGACAGGACATAGACTATGTTGTTGAGAGTCCATTAGTGGGACAGGACATAGACTAAGTTGTTGAGACTCCATTAGTGGGACAGGACATGTCTGACCTGTTGTTGAGAGTCCATTAGTGGGACAGGACATAGACTATGTTGTTGAGAGACCATTAGTGGGACAGGACATAAACTATGTTGTTGAGAGTCCATTAGTGGGACAGGTCATAACTATGTTGTTGAGAGTCCATTAGTGGGACAGGACATAGACTATGTTGTTGAGAGACCATTAGTGGGACAGGACATAAACTATGTTGTTGAGAGACCATTAGTGGGACAGGACAGGTCTGACCTGTTGTTGAGAGTCCATTAGTGGGACAGGACATAGACTATGTTGTTGAGAGTCCATTAGTGGGACAGGACATGTCTGACCTGTTGTTGAGAGTCCATTAGTGAGACAGGACATAGACTATGTTGTTGAGAGTCCATTAGTGGGACAGGACATAGACTATGTTGTTGAGAGTCCATTAGTGGGACAGGACATAGACTATGTTGTTGAGAGTCCATTAGTGGGACAGGACATAGACTATATTGTTGAGAGACCATTAGTGGGACAGGACATAGACTATGTTGTTGAGAGTCCATTAGTGGGACAGGACATAGACTATGTTGTTGAGAGTCCATTATGGGACAGGACATAGACTAGGTTGTTGAGAGTCCATTAGTGGGACAGGACATATCTGACCTGTTGTTGAGAGTCCATTAGTGGGACAGGACATAGACTATGTTGTTGAGAGTCCATTAGTGGGAAAGGACATAGACTATGTTGTTGAGAGTCCATTAGTGGGACAGGACATGTCTGACCTGTTGTTGAGAGTCCATTAGTGAGACAGGACATAGAATATGTTGTTGAGAGTCCATTAGTGGGACAGGACATAGACTATGTTGTTGAGAGTCCATTAGTGGGACAGGACATAGACTATGTTGTTCAGAGTCCATTAGTGGGACAGGACATGTCTGACCTGTTGTTGAGAGTCCATTAGTGGGACAGGACATAGACTATGTTGTTGAGAGTCCATTAGTGGGACAGGACATAGACTATGTTGTTGAGACTCCATTAGTGGGACAGGACATGTCTGACCTGTTGTTGAGAGTCCATTAGTGGGACAGGACATAGACTATGTTGTTGAGAGACCATTAGTGGGACAGGACATAGACTATATTGTTGAGAGACCATTAGTGGGACAGGACATAACTATGTTGTTGAGAGTCCATTAGTGGGACAGGACATAGACTATGTTGTTGAGAGACCATTAGTGGGACAGGACATAAACTATGTTGTTGAGAGACCATTAGTGGGACAGGACATGTCTGACCTGTTGTTGAGAGTCCATTAGTGGGACAGGACATAGACTATGTTGTTGAGAGTCCATTAGTGGGACAGGACATGTCTGACCTGTTGTTGAGAGTCCATTAGTGAGACAGGACATAGAATATGTTGTTGAGAGTCCATTAGTGGGACAGGACATAGACTATGTTGTTGAGAGTCCATTAGTGGGACAGGACATAGACTATGTTGTTGAGAGTCCATTAGTGGGACAGGACATGTCTGACCTGTTGTTGAGAGTCCATTAGTGAGACAGGACATAGACTATGTTGTTGAGAGTCCATTAGTGGGACAGGACATAGACTATGTTGTTGAGAGTCCATTAGTGGGACAGGACATAGACTATGTTGTTGAGAGTCCATTAGTGGGACAGGACATGTCTGACCTGTTGTTGAGAGTCCATTAGTGAGACAGGACATAGAATATGTTGTTGAGAGTCCATTAGTGGGACAGGACATAGACTATGTTGTTGAGAGACCATTAGTGGGACAGGACATAGACTATGTTGTTGAGAGACCATTAGTGGGACAGGACATAGACTATATTGTTGAGAGACCATTAGTGGGACAGGACATAGACTATGTTGTTGAGAGTCCATTAGTGGGACAGGACATAGACTATGTTGTTGAGAGTCCATTAGTGGGACAGGACATAAACTATGTTGTTGAGAGTCCATTAGTGGGACAGGACATGTCTGACCTGTTGTTGAGAGTCCATTAGTGAGACAGGACATAGACTATGTTGTTGAGAGTCCATTAGTGGGACAGGACATGTCTGACCTGTTGTTGAGAGTCCATTAGTGAGACAGGACATAGACTATGTTGTTGAGAGTCCATTAGTGGGACAGGACATAGACTATGTTGTTGAGAGTCCATTAGTGGGACAGGACATAGACTATGTTGTTGAGAGTCCATTAGTGGGACAGGACATAGACTATGTTGTTGAGAGTCCATTAGTGGGACAGGACATAGACTATGTTGTTGAGAGTCCATTAGTGGGACAGGACATAGACTAGGTTGTTGAGAGTCCATTAGTGGGACAGGACATATCTGACCTGTTGTTGAGAGTCCATTAGTGGGACAGGACATAGACTATGTTGTTGAGAGTCCATTAGTGGGACAGGACATGTCTGACCTGTTGTTGAGAGTCCATTAGTGAGACAGGACATAGAATATGTTGTTGAGAGTCCATTAGTGGGACAGGACATAGACTATGTTGTTGAGAGTCCATTAGTGGGACAGGACATAGACTATGTTGTTGAGAGTCCATTAGTGGGACAGGACATGTCTGACCTGTTGTTGAGAGTCCATTAGTGAGACAGGACATAGAATATGTTGTTGAGAGTCCATTAGTGGGACAGGACATAGACTATATTGTTGAGAGACCATTAGTGGGACAGGACATAACTATGTTGTTGAGAGTCCATTAGTGGGACAGGACATAGACTATGTTGTTGAGAGACCATTAGTGGGACAGGACATAAACTATGTTGTTGAGAGACCATTAGTGGGACAGGACATGTCTGACCTGTTGTTGAGAGTCCATTAGTGGGACAGGACATAGACTATGTTGTTGAGAGTCCATTAGTGGGACAGGACATGTCTGACCTGTTGTTGAGAGTCCATTAGTGAGACAGGACATAGACTATGTTGTTGAGAGTCCATTAGTGGGACAGGACATAGACTATGTTGTTGAGAGTCCATTAGTGGGACAGGACATAGACTATGTTGTTGAGAGTCCATTAGTGGGACAGGACATAGACTATGTTGTTGAGAGTCCATTAGTGGGACAGGACATAACTATGTTGTTGAGAGTCCATTAGTGGGACAGGACATAGACTATGTTGTTGAGAGTCCATTATGGGACAGGACATAGACTATGTTGTTGAGAGTCCATTAGTGGGACAGGACATAGACTATGTTGTTGAGAGTCCATTAGTGGGACAGGACATGTCTGACCTGTTGTTGAGAGTCCATTAGTGGGACAGGACATAGACTATGTTGTTGAGAGTCCATTAGTGGGACAGGACATAGACTATGTTGTTGAGAGTCCATTAGTGGGACAGGACATGTCTGACCTGTTGTTGAGAGTCCATTAGTGAGACAGGACATAGAATATGTTGTTGAGAGTCCATTAGTGGGACAGGACATAGACTATGTTGTTGAGAGTCCATTAGTGGGACAGGACATAGACTATGTTGTTCAGAGTCCATTAGTGGGACAGGACATGTCTGACCTGTTGTTGAGAGTCCATTAGTGGGACAGGACATAGACTATGTTGTTGAGAGTCCATTAGTGGGACAGGACATAGACTATGTTGTTGAGACTCCATTAGTGGGACAGGACATGTCTGACCTGTTGTTGAGAGTACATTAGTGAGACAGGACATGTCTGACCTGTTTTTGAGAGTACAATAGTGAGACAGGACATAGACTATGTTGTTGAGAGTCCATTAGTGGGACAGGACATGTCTGACCTGTTGTTGAGAGTCCATTAGTGGGACAGGACATAGACTATGTTGTTGAGAGTCCATTAGTGGGACAGGACATAGACTATGTTGTTGAGAGTCCATTAGTGGGACAGGACATAGACTATGTTGTTGAGAGTCCATTAGTGGGACAGGACATAGACTATGTTGTTGAGAGTCCATTAGTGGGACAGGACATAGACTATGTTGTTGAGAGTCCATTAGTGGGACAGGACATGTCTGACCTGTTGTTGAGAGTCCATTAGTGGGACAGGACATAGACTATGTTGTTGAGAGTCCATTAGTGGGACAGGACATAGACTATGTTGTTGAGAGTCCATTAGTGGGACAGGACATAGACTATGTTGTTGAGAGTCCATTAGTGAGACAGGACATAGACTATGTTGTTGAGAGTCCATTAGTGGGACAGGACAAAGTCTATGTTGTTGAGAGTCCATTAGTGGGACAGGTCATAGACTATGTTGTTGAGAGTCCATTAGTGGGACAGGACATGTCTGACCTGTTGTTGAGAGTCCATTAGTGAGACAGGACATAGACTATGTTGTTGAGAGTCCATTAGTGGGACAGGACATAGACTATGTTGTTGAGAGTCCATTAGTGAGACTGGACATAGACTATGTTGTTGAGAGTCCATTAGTGGGACAGGACATGTCTGACCTGTTGTTGAGAGTCCATTAGTGGGACAGGACATAGACTATGTTGTTGAGAGTCCATTAGTGGGACAGGACATAGACTATGTTGTTGAGAGTCCATTAGTGGGACAGGACGTGTCTGACCTGTTGTTGAGAGTCCATTAGTGAGACAGGACATAGACTATGTTGTTGAGAGTCCATTAGTGGGACAGGACATAGATTATGTTGTTGAGAGTCCATTAGTGGGACAGGACATAGACTATGTTGTTGAGAGTCCATTAGTGGGACAGGACATGTCTGACCTGTTGTTGAGAGTCCATTTGTGGGACAGGACATAGACTATGTTTTTGAGAGTCCATTAGTGAGACAGGACATAGACTATGTTGTTGAGAGTCCATTAGTGAGACAGGACATAGACTATGTTGTTGAGAGTCCATTAGTGAGACAGGACATGTCTGACCTGTTGTTGAGAGTCCATTAGTGGGACAGGACATAGACTATGTTGTTGAGAGTCCATTAGTGGGACAGGACATAGACTATGTTGTTGAGAGTCCATTAGTGGGACAGGACATAGACTATGTTGTTTAGAGACCATTAGTGGGACAGGACATAGACTATGTTGTTGAGAGTCCATTAGTGGGACAGGACATGTCTGACATGTTGTTGAGAGTCCATTAGTGAGACAGGACATAGACTATGTTGTTGAGAGTCCATTAGTGGGACAGGACATAGACTATGTTGTTGAGAGTCCATTAGTGGGAGAGGACAGAGACTATGTTGTTGAGAGTCCATTAGTGAGACCGGACATAAACTATGTTGTTGGGAGTCCATTAGTGGGACAGCACAAAGTCTATGTTGTTGAGAGTCCATTAGTGGGACAGGTCATAGACTATGTTGTTGAGAGTCCATTAGTGAGACAGGACATAGACTATGTTGTTGAGAGTCCATTAGTGAGACAGGACATAGACTATGTTGTTGAGAGTCCATTAGTGAGACAGGACATAGACTATGTTGTTGAGAGTCCATTAGTGGGACAGGACATAGACTATGTTGTTGAGAGTCCATTAGTGGGACAGGACATAGACTATGTTGTTGAGAGTCCATTAGTGGGACAGGACATGTCTGACCTGTTGTTGAGAGTCCATTAGTGAGACAGGACATAGACTATGTTGTTGAGAGTCCATTAGTGGGACAGGACATAGACTATGTTGTTGAGAGTCCATTAGTGAGACTGGACATAGACTATGTTGTTGAGAGTCCATTAGTGGGACAGGACATGTCTGACCTGTTGTTGAGAGTCCATTAGTGGGACAGGACATAGACTATGTTGTTGAGAGTCCATTAGTGGGACAGGACATAGACTATGTTGTTGAGAGTCCATTAGTGGGACAGGACATGTCTGACCTGTTGTTGAGAGTCCATTAGTGAGACAGGACATAGACTATGTTGTTGAGAGTCCATTAGTGGGACAGGACATAGACTATGTTGTTGAGAGTCCATTAGTGGGACTGGACATAGACTATGTTGTTGAGAGTCCATTAGTGAGACAGGACATGTCTGACCTGTTGTTGAGAGTCCATTAGTGGGACAGGACATATACTATGTTGTTGAGAGTCCATTGGTGGGACAGGACATAGACTATGTTGTTGAGAGTCCATTAGTGGGACAGGACATAGACTATGTTGTTGAGAGTCCATTAGTGGACAGGACATGTCTGACCTGTTGTTGAGAGTCCATTTGTAGGACAGGACATAGACTATGTTTTTGAGAGTCCATTAGTGAGACAGGACATAGACTATGTTGTTGAGAGTCCATTAGTGAGACCAGACATAGACTATGTTGTTGAGAGTCCATTAGTGAGACAGGACATGTCTGACCTGTTGTTGAGAGTCCATTAGTGGGACAGGACATAGACTATGTTGTTGAGAGTCCATTAGTGGGACAGGACATAGACTATGTTGTTGAGAGTCCATTAGTGGGACAGGACATAGACTATGTTGTTTAGAGACCATTAGTGGGACAGGACATAGACTATGTTGTTGAGAGTCCATTAGTGGGACAGGACATGTCTGACATGTTGTTGAGAGTCCATTAGTGAGACAGGACATAGACTATGTTGTTGAGAGTCCATTAGTGGGACAGGAAATAGACTATGTTGTTGAGAGTCCATTAGTGGGATAGGACATGTCTGACCTGTTGTTGAGAGTCCATTAGTGGGACAGGACATGTCTGACCTGTTGTTGAGAGTCCATTAGCGAGACAGGACATAGACTATGTTGTTGAGAGTCCATTAGTGGGACAGGACATGTCTGACCTGTTGTTGAGAGTCCATTGGTGGGACATGACATAGACTATGTTGTTGAGTGTCCATTAGTGGGACAGGACATGTCTGACCTGTTGTCTGAGAGTCCATTAGTGAGACAGGACATCTACTATGTTGTTGAGAGTCCATTAGTGGGACAGGACATGTCTGACCTGTTGTTGAGAGTCCATTAGTGGGACAGGACATAGACTATGTTGTTGAGAGTCCATTAGTGGGACAGGACATAGACTATGTTGTTGAGAGTCCATTAGTGGGACAGGACATAGACTATGTTGTTGAGAGTCCATTAGTGGGACAGGACATAGACTACGTTGTTGAGAGTCCATTAGTGGGACAGGACATAGACTATGTTGTTGAGAGTCCATTAGTGGGACAGGACATGTCTGACCTGTTGTTGAGAGTCCATTAGCGGGACAGAACATAGACTATGTTGTTGAGAGTCCATTAGTGGGACAGGACATGTCTGACCTGTTGTTGAGAGTCCATTAGTGAGACAGGACATTGACTATGTTGTTGAGAGTCCATTAGTGGGACAGGACATGTCTGACCTGTTGTTGAGAGTCCATTAGTGGGACAGGACATAGACTATGTTGTTGAGAGTCCATTAGTGAGACAGGACATAGACTATGTTGTTGAGAGACCATTAGTGGGACAGGACATAGACTATGTTGTTGAGAGTCCATTAGTGAGACAGGACATAGACTATGTTGTTGAGAGTCCATTAGTGGGACAGGACATGTCTGACCTGTTGTTGAGAGTCCATTAGTGAGACAGGACATAGACTATGTTGTTGAGAGTCCATTAGTGGGACAGGACATAGACTATGTTGTTGAGAGTCCATTAGTGAGACAGGACATAGACTATGTTGTTGAGAGTCCATTAGTGAGACAGGACATAGACTATGTTGTTGAGAGTCCATTAGTGGGACAGGACATAGACTATGTTGTTGAGAGTCCATTAGTGGGACAGGACATGTCTGACCTGTTGTTGAGAGTACATTAGTGAAACAGGACATAGACTATGTTGTTGAGAGTCCATTAGTGAGACAGGACATAGACTATGTTGTTGAGAGTCCATTAGTGGGACAGGACATAGACTACGTTGTTGAGAGTCCATTAGTGGGACAGGACATAGACTATGTTGTTGAGAGTCCATTAGTGGGACAGGACATGTCTGACCTGTTGTTGAGAGTCCATAAGCGGGACAGAACATAGACTATGTTGTTGAGAGTCCATTAGTGGGACAGGACATGTCTGACCTGTTGTTGAGAGTCCATTAGTGAGACAGGACATTGACTATGTTGTTGAGAGTCCATTAGTGGGACAGGACATGTCTGACCTGTTGTTGAGAGTCCATTAGTGGGACAGGACATAGACTATGTTGTTGAGAGTCCATTAGTGAGACAGGACATAGACTATGTTGTTGAGAGTCCATTAGTGGGACAGGACATAGACTATGTTGTTGAGAGTCCATTAGTGAGACAGGACATAGACTATGTTGTTGAGAGTCCATTAGTGGGACAGGACATGTCTGACCTGTTGTTGAGAGTCCATTAGTGAGACAGGACATAGACTATGTTGTTGAGAGTCCATTAGTGGGACAGGACATAGACTATGTTGTTGAGAGTGCATTAGTGAGACAGGACATAGACTATGTTGTTGAGAGTCCATTAGTGAGACAGGACATAGACTATGTTGTTGAGAGTCCATTAGTGGGACAGGACAGAGACTATGTTGTTGAGAGTCCATTAGTGGGACAGGACATGTCTGACCTGTTGTTGAGAGTACATTAGTGAAACAGGACATAGACTATGTTGTTGAGAGTCCATTAGTGAGACAGGACATAGACTATGTTGTTGAGAGTCCATTAGTGGGACTGGACATGTCTGACCTGTTGTTGAGAGTCCATTAGTGGGAGAAGATACAGACTATGTTGTTGAGAGTCCATTAGTGAGACAGGACATAGACTATGTTGTTGAGAGTCCATTAGTGGGACAGGACAAAGTCTATGTTGTTGAGAGTCCATTAGTGGGACAGGACATAGACTATGTTGTTGAGAGTCCATTAGTGAGACAGGACATAGACTATGTTGTTGAGAGTCCATTAGTGAGACAGGACATAGACTATAGTGTTGAGAGTCCATTAGTGAGACAGGACATAGACTATGTTGTTGAGAGTCCATTAGTGGGACAGGACATAGACTACGTTGTTGAGAGTCCATTAGTGGGACAGGACATAGACTATGTTGTTGAGAGTCCATTAGTGGGACAGGACATGTCTGACCTGTTGTTGAGAGTCCATAAGCGGGACAGAACATAGACTATGTTGTTGAGAGTCCATTAGTGGGACAGGACATGTCTGACCTGTTGTTGAGAGTCCATTAGTGAGACAGGACATTGACTATGTTGTTGAGAGTCCATTAGTGGGACAGGACATGTCTGACCTGTTGTTGAGAGTCCATTAGTGGGACAGGACATAGACTATGTTGTTGAGAGTCCATTAGTGAGACAGGACATAGACTATGTTGTTGAGAGTCCATTAGTGGGACAGGACATAGACTATGTTGTTGAGAGTCCATTAGTGAGACAGGGCATAGACTATGTTGTTGAGAGTCCATTAGTGGGACAGGACATGTCTGACCTGTTGTTGAGAGTCCATTAGTGAGACAGGACATAGACTATGTTGTTGAGAGTCCATTAGTGGGACAGGACATAGACTATGTTGTTGAGAGTGCATTAGTGAGACAGGACATAGACTATGTTGTTGAGAGTCCATTAGTGAGACAGGACATAGACTATGTTGTTGAGAGTCCATTAGTGGGACAGGACATAGACTATGTTGTTGAGAGTCCATTAGTGGGACAGGACAGAGACTATGTTGTTGAGAGTCCATTAGTGGGACAGGACATGTCTGACCTGTTGTTGAGAGTACATTAGTGAAACAGGACATAGACTATGTTGTTGAGAGTCCATTAGTGGGACTGGACATGTCTGACCTGTTGTTGAGAGTCCATTAGTGGGAGAAGATACAGACTATGTTGTTGAGAGTCCATTAGTGAGACAGGACATAGACTATGTTGTTGAGAGTCCATTAGTGAGACAGGACATAGTCTATGTTGTTGAGAGTCCATTAGTGGGACAGGACATAGTCTATGTTGTTGAGAGTCCATTAGTGAGACAGGACATAGACTATGTTGTTGAGAGTCCATTAGTGAGACAGGACATAGACTATAGTTGTTGAGAGTCCATTAGTGAGACAGGACATAGACTATGTTGTTGAGAGTCCATTAGTGGGACAGGACATAGACTATGTTGTTGAAAGTCCATTAGTGGGACAGGACATGTCAGACCTGTTGTTGAGAGTCCATTAGTGGGACAGGACATAGACTATGTTGTTGAGAGTCCATTAGTGGGACAGGACATAGACTATGTTGTTGAGAGTCCATTAGTGGGACAGGACATAGACTATGTTGTTGAGAGTCCATTAGTGGGACAGGACATAGACTATGTTGTTGAGAGTCCATTAGTGGGACAGGACATGTCTGACCTGTTGTTGAGAGTCCATTAGTGAGACAGGACATAGACTATGTTGTTGAGAGTCCATTAGTGGGACAGGACATAGACTATGTTGTTGAGAGTCCATTAGTGAGAATGGACATAGACTATGTTGTTGAGAGTCCATTAGTGGGACAGGACATGTCTGACCTGTTGTTGAGAGTCCATTAGTGAGACAGGACATAGACTATGTTGTTGAGAGTCCATTAGTGGGACAGGACATAGACTATGTTGTTGAGAGTCCATTAGTGGGACTGGACATAGACTATGTTGTTGAGAGTCCATTAGTGAGACAGGACATGTCTGACCTGTTGTTGAGAGTCCATTAGTGGGACAGGACATATACTATGTTGTTGAGAGTCCATTAGTGGGACAGGACATAGACTATGTTGTTGAGAGTCCATTAGTGGACAGGACATGTCTGACCTGTTGTTGAGAGTCCATTTGTAGGACAGGACATAGACTATGTTTTTGAGAGTCCATTAGTGAGACAGGACATAGACTATGTTGTTGAGAGTCCATTAGTGAGACAGGACATAGACTATGTTGTTGAGAGTCCATTAGTGAGACAGGACATGTCTGACCTGTTGTTGAGAGTCCATTAGTGGGACAGGACATAGACTATGTTGTTGAGAGTCCATTAGTGGGACAGGACATAGACTATGTTGTTTAGAGACCATTAGTGGGACAGGACATAGACTATGTTGTTGAGAGTCCATTAGTGGGACAGGACATGTCTGACCTGTTGTTGAGAGTCCATTAGTGAGACAGGACATAGACTATGTTGTTGAGAGTCCATTAGTGGGACAGGACATAGACTATGTTTTTGAGAGTCCATTAGTGGGATAGGACATGTCTGACCTGTTGTTGAGAGTCCATTAGTGGGACAGGACATGTCTGACCTGTTGTTGAGAGTCCATTAGCGAGACAGGACATAGACTATGTTGTTGAGAGTCCATTAGTGGGACAGGACATGTCTGACCTGTTGTTGAGAGTCCATTGGTGGGACAGGACTTAGACTATGTTGTTGAGTGTCCATTAGTGGGACAGGACATTTCTGACCTGTTGTCTAGAGTCCATTAGTGAGACATGACATCTACTATGTTGTTGAGTCCATTAGTGGGACAGGACATAGACTATGTTGTTGAGAGTCCATTAGTGGGACAGGACATGTCTGACCTGTTGTTGAGAGTCCATTAGTGAGACAGGACATAGACTATGTTGTTGAGAGTCCATTAGTGGGACAGGACATAGACTATGTTGTTGAGAGTCCATTAGTGAGACAGGACATAGACTATGTTGTTGAGAGTCCATTAGTGGGACAGGACAGAGACTATGTTGTTGAGAGTCCATTAGTGGGACAGGACATGTCTGACCTGTTGTTGAGAGTACATTAGTGAAACAGGACATAGACTATGTTGTTGAGAGTCCATTAGTGGGACTGGACATGTCTGACCTGTTGTTGAGAGTCCATTAGTGGGAGAAGATACAGACTATGTTGTTGTGAGTCCATTAGTGGGACAGGACATAGACTATGTTGTTGAGAGTCCATTAGTGAGACAGGACATAGACTATGTTGTTGAGAGTCCATTAGTGGGACAGGACAAAGTCTATGTTGTTGAGAGTCCATTAGTGGGACAGGACATATACTATGTTGTTGAGAGTCCATTAGTGAGACAGGACATAGACTATGTTGTTGAGAGTCCATTAGTGAGACAGGACATAGACTATAGTGTTGAGAGTCCATTAGTGAGACAGGACATAGACTATGTTGTTGAGAGTCCATTAGTGGGACAGGACATAGACTATGTTGTTGAAAGTCCATTAGTGGGACAGGACATGTCAGACCTGTTGTTGAGAGTCCATTAGTAGGACAGGACATAGACTATGTTGTTGAGAGTCCATTAGTGGGACAGGACATAGACTATGTTGTTGAGAGTCCATTAGTGGGACAGGACATGTCTGACCTGTTGTTGAGAGTCCATTAGTGAGACAGGACATAGACTATGTTGTTGAGAGTCCATTAGTGGGACAGGACATAGACTATGTTGTTGAGAGTCCATTAGTGAGACTGGACATAGACTATGTTGTTGAGAGTCCATTAGTGGGACAGGACATGTCTGACCTGTTGTTGAGAGTCCATTAGTGAGACAGGACATAGACTATGTTGTTGAGAGTCCATTAGTGGGACAGGACATAGACTATGTTGTTGAGAGTCCATTAGTGGGACTGGACATAGACTATGTTGTTGAGAGTCCATTAGTGAGACAGGACATGTCTGACCTGTTGTTGAGAGTCCATTAGTGGGACAGGACATATACTATGTTGTTGAGAGTCCATTAGTGGGACAGGACATAGACTATGTTGTTGAGAGTCCATTAGTGGGACAGGACATAGACTATGTTGTTGAGAGTCCATTAGTGGACAGGACATGTCTGACCTGTTGTTGAGAGTCCATTTGTAGGACAGGACATAGACTATGTTTTTGAGAGTCCATTAGTGAGACAGGACATAGACTATGTTGTTGAGAGTCCATTAGTGAGACAGGACATAGACTATGTTGTTGAGAGTCCATTAGTGAGACAGGACATGTCTGACCTGTTGTTGAGAGTCCATTAGTGGGACAGGACATAGACTATGTTGTTGAGAGTCCATTAGTGGGACAGGACATAGACTATGTTGTTTAGAGACCATTAGTGGGACAGGACATAGACTATGTTGTTGAGAGTCCATTAGTGGGATAGGACATGTCTGACCTGTTGTTGAGAGTCCATTAGTGGGACAGGACATGTCTGACCTGTTGTTGAGAGTCCATTAGCGAGACAGGACATAGACTATGTTGTTGAGAGTCCATTAGTGGGACAGGACATGTCTGACCTGTTGTTGAGAGTCCATTGGTGGGACAGGACTTAGACTATGTTGTTGAGTGTCCATTAGTGGGACAGGACATTTCTGACCTGTTGTCTAGAGTCCATTAGTGAGACAGGACATCTACTATGTTGTTGAGTCCATTAGTGGGACAGGACATAGACTATGTTGTTGAGAGTCCATTAGTGGGACAGGACATAGACTATGTTGTTGAGAGTCCATTAGTGGGACAGGACAGAGACTATGTTGTTGAGAGTCCATTAGTGGGACAGGACATGTCTGACCTGTTTTTGAGAGTACATTAGTGAAACAGGACATAGACTATGTTGTTGAGAGTCCATTAGTGGGACAGGACATAGACTATGTTGTTTAGAGACCATTAGTGGGACAGGACATAGACTATGTTGTTGAGAGTCCATTAGTGGGACAGGACATAGACTATGTTGTTGAGAGTCCATTAGTGAGACAGGACATAGACTATGTTGTTGAGAGTCCATTAGTGGGACAGGACATGTCTGACCTGTTGTTGAGAGTCTATTAGTGGGACAGGACATAGACTATGTTGTTGAGAGTCCATTAGTGGGACAGGACATAGACTATGTTGTTGAGAGTCCATTAGTGGGACAGGACATGTCTTACCTGTTGTTGAGAGTCCATTAGTGAGACAGGACATAGACTATGTTGTTGAGAGTCCATTAGTGGGACAGGACATAGACTATGTTGTTGAGAGTCCATTAGTGGGACAGGACATGTCTGACCTGTTGTTGAGAGTCCATTAGTGAGACAGGACATAGACTATGTTGTTGAGAGTCCATTAGTGGGACAGGACATAGACTATGTTGTTGAGAGTCCATTAGTGGGACAGGACATAGACTATGTTGTTGAGAGTCCATTAGTGAGACAGGACATAGACTATGTTGTTGAGAGTCCATTAGTGAGACAGGACATAGAATATGTTGTTGAGAGTCCATTAGTGAGACAGGACATGTCTGACCTGTTGTTGAGAGTCCATTAGTGGGACAGGACATAGACTATGTTGTTGAGAGTCCATTAGTGGGACAGGACATAGACTATGTTGTTTAGAGTCCATTAGTGGGACAGGACATAGACTATGTTGTTGAGAGTCCATTAGTGGGATAGGACATGTCTGACCTGTTGTTGAGAGTCCATTAGTGGGACAGGACATGTCTGACCTGTTGTTGAGAGTCCATTAGTGGGACAGGACATAGACTATGTTGTTGAGAGTCCATTAGTGGGACAGGACATGTCTGACCTGTTGTCTAGAGTCCATTAGTGAGACAGGACATCTACTATGTTGTTGAGAGTCCATTAGTGGGACAGGACATAGACTATGTTGTTGAGAGTCCATTAGTGGGACAGGACATAGACTATGTTGTTGAGAGTCCATTAGTGGGACAGGACATAGACTATGTTGTTGAGAGTCCATTAGTGGGACAGGACATGTCTGACCTGTTGTTGAGAGTCCATTAGTGAGACAGGACATAGACTATGTTGTTGAGAGTCCATTAGTGGGACAGGACATAGACTATGTTGTTGAGAGTCCATTAGTGGGATAGGACATGTCTGACCTGTTGTTGAGAGTCCATTAGTGGGACAGGACATGTCTGACCTGTTGTTGAGAGTCCATTAGCGAGACAGGACATAGACTATGTTGTTGAGAGTCCATTAGTGGGACAGGACATGTCTGACCTGTTGTTGAGAGTCCATTAGTGGGACAGGACATAGACTATGTTGTTGAGAGTCCATTAGTGGGACAGGACATAGACTATGTTGTTGAGAGTCCATTAGTGAGACAGGACATAGACTATGTTGTTGAGAGTCCATTAGTGAGACAGGACATAGACTATGTTGTTGAGAGTCCATTAGTGGGACAGGACATAGACTATGTTGTTGAGAGTCCATTAGTGGGACAGGACATGTCAGACCTGTTGTTGAGAGTCCATTAGTGGGACAGGACATAGACTATGTTGTTGAGAGTCCATTAGTGAGACAGGACATAGACTATGTTGTTGAGAGTCCATTAGTGGGACAGGACATAGACTATGTTGTTGAGAGTCCATTAGTGGGACAGGACATAGACTATGTTGTTGAGAGTCCATTAGTGGGACAGGACATCTCTGACCTGTTGTTGAGAGTCCATTAGTGAGACAGGACATAGACTATGTTGTTGAGAGTCCATTAGTGGGACAGGACATAGACTATGTTGTTGAGAGTCCATTAGTGAGACAGGACATAGACTATGTTGTTGAGAGTCCATTAGTGGGACAGGACATGTCTGACCTGTTGTTGAGAGTCCATTAGTGGGACAGGACATAGACTATGTTGTTGAGAGTCCATTAGTGAGACAGGACATAGACTATGTTGTTGAGAGTCCATTAGTGGGACAGGACATAGACTATGTTGTTGAGAGTCCATTAGTGGGACAGGACATAGACTATGTTGTTGAGAGTCCATTAGTGAGACAGGACATAGACTATGTTGTTGAGAGTCCATTAGTGGGACAGGACATAGACTATGTTGTTGAGAGTCCATTAGTGAGACAGGACATAGACTATGTTGTTGAGAGTCCATTAGTGGGACAGGACATAGACTATGTTGTTGAGAGTCCATTAGTGGGACAGGACATGTCTGACCTGTTGTTGAGAGTCCATTAGTGGGACAGGACATAGACTATGTTGTTGAGAGTCCATTAGTGGGACAGGACATAGACTATGTTGTTGAGAGTCCATTAGTGGGACAGGACATGTCTGACCTGTTGTTGAGAGTCCATTAGTGAGACAGGACATAGACTATGTTGTTGAGAGTCCATTAGTGGGACAGGACATAGACTATGTTGTTGAGAGTCCATTAGTGGGACAGGACATAGACTATGTTGTTGAGAGTCCATTAGTGAGACAGGACATGTCTGACCTGTTGTTGAGAGTCCATTAGTGGGACAGGACATATACTATGTTGTTGAGAGTCCATTAGTGGGACAGGACATAGACTATGTTGTTGAGAGTCCATTAGTGGGACAGGACATAGACTATGTTGTTGAGAGTCCATTAGTGGGACAGGACATGTCTGACCTGTTGTTGAGAGTCCATTTGTAGGACAGGACATAGACTATGTTTTTGAGAGTCCATTAGTGAGACAGGACATAGACTATGTTGTTGAGAGTCCATTAGTGAGACAGGACATAGACTATGTTGTTGAGAGTCCATTAGTGAGACAGGACATGTCTGACCTGTTGTTGAGAGTCCATTAGTGGGACAGGACATAGACTATGTTGTTGAGAGTCCATTAGTGGGACAGGACATAGACTATGTTGTTTAGAGTCCATTAGTGGGACAGGACATAGACTATGTTGTTGAGAGTCCATTAGTGGGACAGGACATGTCTGACCTGTTGTTGAGAGTCCATTAGTGGGACAGGACATGTCTGACCTGTTGTTGAGAGTCCATTAGTGAGACAGGACATAGACTATGTTGTTGAGAGTCCATTAGTGGGACAGGACATGTCTGACCTGTTGTTGAGAGTCCATTGGTGGGACAGGACTTAGACTATGTTGTTGAGTGTCCATTAGTGGGACAGGACATTTCTGACCTGTTGTCTGAGAGTCCATTAGTGAGACAGGACATCGACTATGTTGTTGAGAGTCCATTAGTGGGACAGGACATAGACTATGTTGTTGAGAGTCCATTAGTGGGACAGGACATAGACTATGTTGTTGAGAGTCCATTAGTGGGACAGGACATAGACTATGTTGTTGAGAGTCCATTAGTGGGACAGGACATGTCTGACCTGTTGTTGAGAGTCCATTAGTGAGACAGGACATAGACTATGTTGTTGAGAGTCCATTAGTGGGACAGGACATAGACTATGTTGTTGAGAGTCCATTAGTGGGACAGGACATAGACTATGTTGTTGAGAGTCCATTAGTGGGACAGGACATAGACTATGTTGTTGAGAGTCCATTAGTGAGACAGGACATAGACTATGTTGTTGAGAGTCCATTAGTGGGACAGGACATGTCTGACCTGTTGTTGAGAGTCCATTAGTGGGACAGGACATAGACTATGTTGTTGAGAGTCCATTAGTGAGACAGGACATAGACTATGTTGTTGAGAGTCCATTAGTGGGACAGGACATGTCTACCTGTTGTTGAGAGTCCATTAGTGAGACAGGACATAGACTATGTTGTTGAGAGTCCATTAGTGGGACAGGACATAGACTATGTTGTTGAGAGTCCATTAGTGGGACAGGACATGTCTGACCTGTTGTTGAGAGTCCATTAGTGAGACAGGACATAGACTATGTTGTTGAGAGTCCATTAGTGGGACAGGACATAGACTATGTTGTTGAGAGTCCATTAGTGGGACAGGACATAGACTATGTTTTTGAGAGTCCATTAGTGAGACAGGACATAGACTACTGTTGTTGAGAGTCCATTAGTGAGACAGGACATAGAATATGTTGTTGAGAGTCCATTAGTGAGACAGGACATGTCTGACCTGTTGTTGAGAGTCCATTAGTGGGACAGGACATAGACTATGTTGTTGAGAGTCCATTAGTGGGACAGGACATAGACTATGTTGTTGAGAGTCCATTAGTGAGACAGGACATAGACTATGTTGTTGAGAGTCCATTAGTGGGACAGGACATGACTGACCTGTTGTTGAGAGTCCATTAGTGGGACAGGACATGTCTGACCTGTTGTTGAGAGTCCATTAGTGAGACAGGACATAGACTATGTTGTTGAGAGTCCATTAGTGGGACAGGACATGTCTGACCTGTTGTTGAGAGTCCATTAGTGAGACAGGACATGTCGACTATGTTGTTGAGAGTCCATTAGTGGGACAGGACATAGACTATGTTGTTGAGAGTCCATTAGTGGGACAGGACATAGACTATGTTGTTGAGAGTCCATTAGTGGGACAGGACAGAGACTATGTTGTTGAGAGTCCATTAGTGGGACAGGACATGTCTGACCTGTTGTTGAGAGTCCATTAGTGAGACAGGACATAGACTATGTTGTTGAGAGTCCATTAGTGGGACAGGACATAGACTATGTTGTTGAGAGTCCATTAGTGGGACAGGACATGTCTGACCTGTTGTTGAGAGTCCATTAGTGGGACAGGACATGTCTGACCTGTTGTTGAGAGTCCATTAGTGGGACAGGACATAGACTATGTTGTTGAGAGTCCATTAGTGGGACAGGACATAGTCTACCTGTTGTTGAGAGTCCATTAGTGGGACAGGACATAGACTATGTTGTTGAGAGTCCATTAGTGGGACAGGACATAGACTATGTTGTTGAGAGTCCATTAGTGAGACAGGACATAGACTATGTTGTTGAGAGTCCATTAGTGAGACAGGACATAGACTATGTTGTTGAGAGTCCATTAGTGAGACAGGACATAGACTATGTTGTTGAGAGTCCATTAGTGGGACAGGACATGTCTGACCTGTTGTTGAGAGTCCATTAGTGGGACAGGACACAGACTATGTTGTTGAGAGTCCATTAGTGGGACAGGACATAGACTATGTTGTTGAGAGTCCATTAGTGGGACAGGACATAGACTACTGTTGTTGAGAGTCCATTAGTGGGACAGGACATAGACTATGTTGTTGAGAGTCCATTAGTGGGACAGGACATGTCTGACCTGTTGTTGAGAGTCCATTAGTGGGACAGGACATAGACTATGTTGTTGAGAGTCCATTAGTGGGACAGGACATAGACTATGTTGTTGAGAGTCCATTAGTGGGACAGGACATAGACTATGTTGTTGAGAGTCCATTAGTGGGACAGGACATGTCTGACCTGTTGTTGAGAGTCCATTAGTGGGACAGGACATAGACTATGTTGTTGAGAGTCCATTAGTGGGACAGGACATAGACTATGTTGTTGAGAGTCCATTAGTGGGACAGGACATGTCTACCTGTTGTTGAGAGTCCATTAGTGAGACAGGACATAGACTATGTTGTTGAGAGTCCATTAGTGGGACAGGACATAGACTATGTTGTTGAGAGTCCATTAGTGGGACAGGACATGTCTGACCTGTTGTTGAGAGTCCATTAGTGAGACAGGACATAGACTATGTTGTTGAGAGTCCATTAGTGGGACAGGACATAGACTATGTTGTTGAGAGTCCATTAGTGGGACTGGACATAGACTATGTTGTTGAGAGTCCATTAGTGAGACAGGACATGTCTGACCTGTTGTTGAGAGTCCATTAGTGGGACAGGACATATACTATGTTGTTGAGAGTCCATTAGTGGGACAGGACATAGACTATGTTGTTGAGAGTCCATTAGTGGGACAGGACATAGACTATGTTGTTGAGAGTCCATTAGTGGGACAGGACATAGTCTGACCTGTTGTTGAGAGTCCATTAGTGGGACAGGACATAGACTATGTTGTTGAGAGTCCATTAGTGGGACAGGACATAGACTATGTTGTTGAGAGTCCATTAGTGGGACAGGACATGTCTGACCTGTTGTTGAGAGTCCATTAGTGAGACAGGACATAGACTATGTTGTTGAGAGTCCATTAGTGGGACAGGACATAGACTATGTTGTTGAGAGTCCATTAGTGGGACAGGACATGTCTGACCTGTTGTTGAGAGTCCATTAGTGGGACAGGACATGTCTGACCTGTTGTTGAGAGTCCATTAGTGAGACAGGACATAGACTATGTTGTTGAGAGTCCATTAGTGGGACAGGACATGTCTGACCTGTTGTTGAGAGTCCATTAGTGGGACAGGACATAGACTATGTTGTTGAGAGTCCATTAGTGGGACAGGACATAGACTATGTTGTTGAGAGTCCATTAGTGAGACAGGACATAGACTATGTTGTTGAGAGTCCATTAGTGAGACAGGACATAGACTATGTTGTTGAGAGTCCATTAGTGGGACAGGACATAGACTATGTTGTTGAGAGTCCATTAGTGGGACAGGACATGTCAGACCTGTTGTTGAGAGTCCATTAGTGGGACAGGACATAGACTATGTTGTTGAGAGTCCATTAGTGGGACAGGACATAGACTATGTTGTTGAGAGTCCATTAGTGGGACAGGACATAGACTATGTTGTTGAGAGTCCATTAGTGGGACAGGACATAGACTATGTTGTTGAGAGTCCATTAGTGGGACAGGACATGTCTGACCTGTTGTTGAGAGTCCATTAGTGAGACAGGACATAGACTATGTTGTTGAGAGTCCATTAGTGGGACAGGACATAGACTATGTTGTTGAGAGTCCATTAGTGAGACAGGACATAGACTATGTTGTTGAGAGTCCATTAGTGGGACAGGACATGTCTGACCTGTTGTTGAGAGTCCATTAGTGGGACAGGACATAGACTATGTTGTTGAGAGTCCATTAGTGGGACAGGACATAGACTATGTTGTTGAGAGTCCATTAGTGGGACAGGACATGTCTGACCTGTTGTTGAGAGTCCATTAGTGAGACAGGACATAGACTATGTTGTTGAGAGTCCATTAGTGGGACAGGACATAGACTATGTTGTTGAGAGTCCATTAGTGGGACAGGACATGTCTGACCTGTTGTTGAGAGTCCATTAGTGAGACAGGACATAGACTATGTTGTTGAGAGTCCATTAGTGGGACAGGACATAGACTATGTTGTTGAGAGTCCATTAGTGGGACTGGACATAGACTATGTTGTTGAGAGTCCATTAGTGAGACAGGACATGTCTGACCTGTTGTTGAGAGTCCATTAGTGGGACAGGACATATACTATGTTGTTGAGAGTCCATTAGTGGGACAGGACATAGACTATGTTGTTGAGAGTCCATTAGTGGGACAGGACATAGACTATGTTGTTGAGAGTCCATTAGTGGGACAGGACATGTCTGACCTGTTGTTGAGAGTCCATTAGTGGGACAGGACATAGACTATGTTGTTGAGAGTCCATTAGTGGGACAGGACATAGACTATGTTGTTGAGAGTCCATTAGTGGGACAGGACATGTCTGACCTGTTGTTGAGAGTCCATTAGTGAGACAGGACATAGACTATGTTGTTGAGAGTCCATTAGTGGGACAGGACATTCAGACTATGTTGTTGAGAGTCCATTAGTGGGACAGGACATGTCTTACCTGTTGTTGAGAGTCCATTAGTGAGACAGGACATAGACTATGTTGTTGAGAGTCCATTAGTGGGACTGGACATAGACTATGTTGTTGAGAGTCCATTAGTGAGACAGGACATGTCTGACCTGTTGTTGAGAGTCCATTAGTGGGACAGGACATATACTATGTTGTTGAGAGTCCATTAGTGGGACAGGACATAGACTATGTTGTTGAGAGTCCATTAGTGGGACAGGACATAGACTATGTTGTTGAGAGTCCATTAGTGGACAGGACATGTCTGACCTGTTGTTGAGAGTCCATTTGTGGGACAGGACATAGACTATGTTTTTGAGAGTCCATTAGTGGGACAGGACATAGACTATGTTGTTGAGAGTCCATTAGTGAGACAGGACATAGACTATGTTGTTGAGAGTCCATTAGTGAGACAGGACATGTCTGACCTGTTGTTGAGAGTCCATTAGTGGGACAGGACATAGACTATGTTGTTGAGAGTCCATTAGTGGGACAGGACATAGACTATGTTGTTTAGAGACCATTAGTGGGACAGGACATAGACTATGTTGTTGAGAGTCCATTAGTGGGATAGAACATATCTGACCTGTTGTTGAGAGTCCATTAGTGGGACAGGACATGTCTGACCTGTTGTTGAGAGTCCATTAGCGAGACAGGACATAGACTATGTTGTTGAGAGTCCATTAGTGGGACAGGACATGTCTGACCTGTTGTTGAGAGTCCATTGGTGGGACAGGACATAGACTATGTTGTTGAGTGTCCATTAGTGGGACAGGACATGTCTGACCTGTTGTCTAGAGTCCATTAGTGAGACAGGACATCTACTATGTTGTTGAGTCCATTAGTGGGACAGGACATAGACTATGTTGTTGAGAGTCCATTAGTGGGACAGGACATAGACTATGTTGTTGAGAGTCCATTAGTGGGACAGGACAGAGACTATGTTGTTGAGAGTCCATTAGTGGGACAGGACATGTCTGACCTGTTGTTGAGAGTCCATTAGTGAAACAGGACATAGACTATGTTGTTGAGAGTCCATTAGTGGGACAGGACATAGACTATGTTGTTTAGAGACCATTAGTGGGACAGGACATAGACTATGTTGTTGAGAGTCCATTAGTGGGACAGGACATGTCTGACCTGTTGTTGAGAGTCCATTAGTGAGACAGGACATAGACTATGTTGTTGAGAGTCCATTAGTGGGACAGGACATAGACCATGTTGTTGAGAGTCCATTAGTGGGATAGGACATGTCTGACCTGTTGTTGAGAGTCCATTAGTGGGACAGGACATGTCTGACCTGTTGTTGAGAGTCCATTAGTGAGACAGGACATAGACTATGTTGTTGAGAGTCCATTAGTGGGACAGGACATAGTCTGACCTGTTGTTGAGAGTCCATTGGTGGGACAGGACATAGACTATGTTGTTGAGAGTCCATTAGTGGGACAGGACATAGACTATGTTGTTGAGAGTCCATTAGTGAGACAGGACATAGACTATGTTGTTGAGAGTCCATTAGTGAGACAGGACATAGACTATGTTGTTGAGAGTCCATTAGTGGGACAGGACATAGACTATGTTGTTGAGAGTCCATTAGTGGGACAGGACATGTCAGACCTGTTGTTGAGAGTCCATTAGTGGGACAGGACATAGACTATGTTGTTGAGAGTCCATTAGTGGGACAGGACATAGACTATGTTGTTGAGAGTCCATTAGTGGGACAGGACATGTCTGACCTGTTGTTGAGAGTCCATTAGTGAGACAGGACATAGACTATGTTGTTGAGAGTCCATTAGTGGGACAGGACATGTCTGACCTGTTGTTGAGAGTCCATTAGTGAGACAGGACATAGACTATGTTGTTGAGTGTCCATTAGTGGGACAGGACATAGACTATGTTGTTGAGAGTCCATTAGTGAGACAGGACATAGACTATGTTGTTGAGAGTCCATTAGTGGGACAGGACATAGACTATGTTGTTGAGAGTCCATTAGTGGGACAGGACATAGACTATGTTGTTGAGAGTCCATTAGTGGGACAGGACATAGACTATGTTGTTGAGAGTCCATTAGTGGGACAGGACATGTCTGACCTGTTGTTGAGAGTCCATTAGTGAGACAGGACATAGACTATGTTGTTGAGAGTCCATTAGTGGGACAGGACATAGACTATGTTGTTGAGAGTCCATTAGTGGGACAGGACATAGACTATGTTGTTGAGAGTCCATTAGTGGGACAGGACATGTCTGACCTGTTGTTGAGAGTCCATTAGTGGGACAGGACATAGACTATGTTGTTGAGAGTCCATTAGTGGGACAGGACATAGACTATGTTGTTGAGAGTCCATTAGTGGGACAGGACATGTCTGACCTGTTGTTGAGAGTCCATTAGTGAGACAGGACATAGACTATGTTGTTGAGAGTCCATTAGTGGGACAGGACATAGACTATGTTGTTGAGAGTCCATTAGTGGGACAGGACATGTCTGACCTGTTGTTGAGAGTCCATTAGTGGGACAGGACATAGACTATGTTGTTGAGAGTCCATTAGTGGGACAGGACATAGACTATGTTGTTGAGAGTCCATTAGTGGGACTGGACATAGACTATGTTGTTGAGAGTCCATTAGTGGGACAGGACATGTCTGACCTGTTGTTGAGAGTCCATTAGTGGGACAGGACATATACTATGTTGTTGAGAGTCCATTAGTGGGACAGGACATAGACTATGTTGTTGAGAGTCCATTAGTGGGACAGGACATAGACTATGTTGTTGAGAGTCCATTAGTGGGACAGGACATGTCTGACCTGTTGTTGAGAGTCCATTAGTGGGACAGGACATAGACTATGTTGTTGAGAGTCCATTAGTGGGACAGGACATAGACTATGTTGTTGAGAGTCCATTAGTGGGACAGGACATGTCTGACCTGTTGTTGAGAGTCCATTAGTGAGACAGGACATAGACTATGTTGTTGAGAGTCCATTAGTGGGACAGGACATAGACTATGTTGTTGAGAGTCCATTAGTGGGACAGGACATGTCTACCTGTTGTTGAGAGTCCATTAGTGAGACAGGACATAGACTATGTTGTTGAGAGTCCATTAGTGGGACAGGACATAGACTATGTTGTTGAGAGTCCATTAGTGAGACAGGACATGTCTGACCTGTTGTTGAGAGTCCATTAGTGGGACAGGACATAGACTATGTTGTTGAGAGTCCATTAGTGGGACAGGACATAGACTATGTTGTTGAGAGTCCATTAGTGGGACAGGACATAGACTATGTTGTTGAGAGTCCATTAGTGGGACAGGACATGTCTGACCTGTTGTTGAGAGTCCATTAGTGGGACAGGACATAGACTATGTTGTTGAGAGTCCATTAGTGAGACAGGACATAGACTATGTTGTTGAGAGTCCATTAGTGGGACAGGACATAGACTATGTTGTTGAGAGTCCATT
The DNA here is from genome assembly GCF_905237065.1 of Salmo salar. NCBI lineage: Eukaryota > Metazoa > Chordata > Actinopteri > Salmoniformes > Salmonidae > Salmo > Salmo salar. The sequence goes on along the minus strand of NW_025550149.1, from coordinate 49,125 downwards.
AGTGGGACAGGACATGTCTGACCTGTTGTTGAGAGTCCATTAGTGGGACAGGACATAGACTATGTTGTTGAGAGTCCATTAGTGAGACAGGACATAGACTATGTTGTTGAGAGTCCATTAGTGGGACAGGACATAGACTATGTTGTTGAGAGTCCATTAGTGGGACAGAACATATCTGACCTGTTGTTGAGAGTCCATTAGTGGGACAGGACATGTCTGACCTGTTGTTGAGAGTCCATTAGCGAGACAGGACATAGACTATGTTGTTGAGAGTCCATTAGTGGGACAGGACATGTCTGACCTGTTGTTGAGAGTCCATTGGTGGGACAGGACATAGACTATGTTGTTGAGTGTCCATTAGTGGGACAGGACATGTCTGACCTGTTGTCTGAGAGTCCATTAGTGAGACAGGACATAGACTATGTTGTTGAGAGTCCATTAGTGAGACAGGACATAGACTATGTTGTTGAGAGTCCATTAGTGGGACAGGACATAGACTATGTTGTTGAGAGTCCATTAGTGGGACAGGACATAGACTATGTTGTTGAGAGTCCATTAGTGGGACAGGACATGTCTGACCTGTTGTTGAGAGTCCATTAGTGAGACAGGACATAGACTATGTTGTTGAGAGTCCATTAGTGGGACAGGACATAGACTATGTTGTTGAGAGTCCATTAGTGGGACAGGACATAGACTATGTTGTTGAGAGTCCATTAGTGGGACAGGACATGTCTGACCTGTTGTTGAGAGTCCATTAGTGAGACAGGACATAGACTATGTTGTTGAGAGTCCATTAGTGGGACAGGACATAGACTATGTTGTTGAGAGTCCATTAGTGGGACAGGACATGTCTGACCTGTTGTTGAGAGTCCATTAGTGGGACAGGACATGTCTGACCTGTTGTTGAGAGTCCATTAGCGAGACAGGACATAGACTATGTTGTTGAGAGTCCATTAGTGGGACAGGACATGTCTGACCTGTTGTTGAGAGTCCATTAGTGGGACAGGACATAGACTATGTTGTTGAGAGTCCATTAGTGAGACAGGACATAGACTACCTGTTGTTGAGAGTCCATTAGTGGGACAGGACATAGACTATGTTGTTGAGAGTCCATTAGTGAGACAGGACATAGACTATGTTGTTGAGAGTCCATTAGTGGGACAGGACATAGACTATGTTGTTGAGAGTCCATTAGTGGGACAGGACATGTCAGACCTGTTGTTGAGAGTCCATTAGTGGGACAGGACATAGACTATGTTGTTGAGAGTCCATTAGTGGGACAGGACATAGACTATGTTGTTGAGAGTCCATTAGTGGGACAGGACATGTCTGACCTGTTGTTGAGAGTCCATTAGTGGGACAGGACATAGACTATGTTGTTGAGAGTCCATTAGTGGGACAGGACATGTCTGACCTGTTGTTGAGAGTCCATTAGTGGGACAGGACATAGACTATGTTGTTGAGAGTCCATTAGTGGGACAGGACATAGACTATGTTGTTGAGAGTCCATTAGTGAGACAGGACATAGACTATGTTGTTGAGAGTCCATTAGTGGGACAGGACATAGACTATGTTGTTGAGAGTCCATTAGTGGGACTGGACATAGACTATGTTGTTGAGAGTCCATTAGTGAGACAGGACATGTCTGACCTGTTGTTGAGAGTCCATTAGTGGGACAGGACATAGACTATGTTGTTGAGAGTCCATTAGTGGGACAGGACATAGACTATGTTGTTGAGAGTCCATTAGTGGGACTGGACATAGACTATGTTGTTGAGAGTCCATTAGTGAGACAGGACATGTCTGACCTGTTGTTGAGAGTCCATTAGTGGGACAGGACATAGACTATGTTGTTGAGAGTCCATTAGTGGGACAGGACATAGACTATGTTGTTGAGAGTCCATTAGTGGGACAGGACATAGACTATGTTGTTGAGAGTCCATTAGTGGACAGGACATGTCTGACCTGTTGTTGAGAGTCCATTAGTGGGACAGGACATAGACTATGTTGTTGAGAGTCCATTAGTGAGACAGGACATAGACTATGTTGTTGAGAGTCCATTAGTGGGACAGGACATAGACTATGTTGTTGAGAGTCCATTAGTGGGACAGGACATGTCTGACCTGTTGTTGAGAGTCCATTAGTGGGACAGGACATAGACTATGTTGTTGAGAGTCCATTAGTGGGACAGGACATAGACTATGTTGTTGAGAGTCCATTAGTGGGACAGGACATAGACTATGTTGTTGAGAGTCCATTAGTGGGACAGGACATGTCTGACCTGTTGTTGAGAGTCCATTAGTGGGACAGGACATGTCTACCTGTTGTTGAGAGTCCATTAGTGAGACAGGACATAGACTATGTTGTTGAGAGTCCATTAGTGGGACAGGACATAGTCTGACCTGTTGTTGAGAGTCCATTAGTGAGACAGGACATGTCTGACCTGTTGTTGAGAGTCCATTAGTGAGACAGGACATCGACTATGTTGTTGAGAGTCCATTAGTGGGACAGGACATAGACTATGTTGTTGAGAGTCCATTAGTGGGACAGGACATAGACTATGTTGTTGAGAGTCCATTAGTGGGACAGGACATAGACTATGTTGTTGAGAGTCCATTAGTGGGACAGGACATGTCTGACCTGTTGTTGAGAGTCCATTAGTGAGACAGGACATAGACTATGTTGTTGAGAGTCCATTAGTGGGACAGGACATAGACTATGTTGTTGAGAGTCCATTAGTGGGACAGGACATAGACTATGTTGTTGAGAGTCCATTAGTGGGACAGGACATGTCTGACCTGTTGTTGAGAGTCCATTAGTGAGACAGGACATAGACTATGTTGTTGAGAGTCCATTAGTGGGACAGGACATAGACTATGTTGTTGAGAGTCCATTAGTGGGACAGGACATGTCTGACCTGTTGTTGAGAGTCCATTAGTGGGACAGGACATGTCTGACCTGTTGTTGAGAGTCCATTAGTGAGACAGGACATAGACTATGTTGTTGAGAGTCCATTAGTGGGACAGGACATGTCTGACCTGTTGTTGAGAGTCCATTAGTGAGACAGGACATAGACTATGTTGTTGAGAGTCCATTAGTGGGACAGGACATAGACTATGTTGTTGAGAGTCCATTAGTGGGACAGGACATAGACTATGTTGTTGAGAGTCCATTAGTGAGACAGGACATAGACTATGTTGTTGAGAGTCCATTAGTGGGACAGGACATAGACTATGTTGTTGAGAGTCCATTAGTGGGACAGGACATGCAGACCTGTTGTTGAGAGTCCATTAGTGAGACAGGACATTGACTATGTTGTTGAGAGTCCATTAGTGGGACAGGACATAGACTATGTTGTTGAGAGTCCATTAGTGGGACAGGACATAGACTATGTTGTTGAGAGTCCATTAGTGGGACAGGACATAGACTATGTTGTTGAGAGTCCATTAGTGGGACAGGACATGTCTGACCTGTTGTTGAGAGTCCATTAGTGAGACAGGACATAGACTATGTTGTTGAGAGTCCATTAGTGGGACAGGACATAGACTATGTTGTTGAGAGTCCATTAGTGGGACAGGACATGTCTGACCTGTTGTTGAGAGTCCATTAGTGGGACAGGACATAGACTATGTTGTTGAGAGTCCATTAGTGGGACAGGACATAGACTATGTTGTTGAGAGTCCATTAGTGGGACTGGACATAGACTATGTTGTTGAGAGTCCATTAGTGAGACAGGACATGTCTGACCTGTTGTTGAGAGTCCATTAGTGGGACAGGACATATACTATGTTGTTGAGAGTCCATTAGTGGGACAGGACATAGACTATGTTGTTGAGAGTCCATTAGTGGGACAGGACATAGACTATGTTGTTGAGAGTCCATTAGTGGGACAGGACATGTCTGACCTGTTGTTGAGAGTCCATTAGTGAGACAGGACATAGACTATGTTGTTGAGAGTCCATTAGTGAGACAGGACATAGACTATGTTGTTGAGAGTCCATTAGTGAGACAGGACATAGACTATGTTGTTGAGAGTCCATTAGTGAGACAGGACATGTCTGACCTGTTGTTGAGAGTCCATTAGTGAGACAGGACATAGACTATGTTGTTGAGAGTCCATTAGTGGGACAGGACATAGACTATGTTGTTGAGAGTCCATTAGTGGGACAGGACATAGACTATGTTGTTGAGAGTCCATTAGTGAGACAGGACATGACTACCTGTTGTTGAGAGTCCATTAGTGAGACAGGACATAGACTATGTTGTTGAGAGTCCATTAGTGGGACAGGACATAGACTATGTTGTTGAGAGTCCATTAGTGGGACAGGACATGTCTGACCTGTTGTTGAGAGTCCATTAGTGGGACAGGACATAGACTATGTTGTTGAGAGTCCATTAGTGAGACAGGACATAGACTATGTTGTTGAGAGTCCATTAGTGGGACAGGACATAGACTATGTTGTTGAGAGTCCATTAGTGGGACAGGACATGTCTGACCTGTTGTTGAGAGTCCATTAGTGAGACAGGACATAGACTATGTTGTTGAGAGTCCATTAGTGGGACAGGACATAGACTATGTTGTTGAGAGTCCATTAGTGAGACAGGACATAGACTATGTTGTTGAGAGTCCATTAGTGGGACAGGACATGTCTGACCTGTTGTTGAGAGTCCATTAGTGAGACAGGACATAGACTATGTTGTTGAGAGTCCATTAGTGGGACAGGACATAGTCTGACCTGTTGTTGAGAGTCCATTAGTGGGACAGGACATAGACTATGTTGTTGAGAGTCCATTAGTGGGACAGGACATAGACTATGTTGTTGAGAGTCCATTAGTGAGACAGGACATAGACTATGTTGTTGAGAGTCCATTAGTGAGACAGGACATAGACTATGTTGTTGAGAGTCCATTAGTGGGACAGGACATAGACTATGTTGTTGAGAGTCCATTAGTGGGACAGGACATGTCAGACCTGTTGTTGAGAGTCCATTAGTGGGACAGGACATAGACTATGTTGTTGAGAGTCCATTAGTGGGACAGGACATAGACTATGTTGTTGAGAGTCCATTAGTGGGACAGGACATAGACTATGTTGTTGAGAGTCCATTAGTGGGACAGGACATAGACTATGTTGTTGAGAGTCCATTAGTGGGACAGGACATGTCTGACCTGTTGTTGAGAGTCCATTAGTGAGACAGGACATAGACTATGTTGTTGAGAGTCCATTAGTGGGACAGGACATAGACTATGTTGTTGAGAGTCCATTAGTGAGACAGGACATAGACTATGTTGTTGAGAGTCCATTAGTGGGACAGGACATGTCTGACCTGTTGTTGAGAGTCCATTAGTGGGACAGGACATAGACTATGTTGTTGAGAGTCCATTAGTGGGACAGGACATAGACTATGTTGTTGAGAGTCCATTAGTGGGACTGGACATAGACTATGTTGTTGAGAGTCCATTAGTGAGACAGGACATAGACTATGTTGTTGAGAGTCCATTAGTGGGACAGGACATATACTATGTTGTTGAGAGTCCATTAGTGGGACAGGACATAGACTATGTTGTTGAGAGTCCATTAGTGGGACAGGACATAGACTATGTTGTTGAGAGTCCATTAGTGGACAGGACATGTCTGACCTGTTGTTGAGAGTCCATTTGTAGGACAGGACATAGACTATGTTGTTGAGAGTCCATTAGTGAGACAGGACATAGACTATGTTGTTGAGAGTCCATTAGTGGGACAGGACATAGACTATGTTGTTGAGAGTCCATTAGTGAGACAGGACATGTCTGACCTGTTGTTGAGAGTCCATTAGTGGGACAGGACATAGACTATGTTGTTGAGAGTCCATTAGTGGGACAGGACATAGACTATGTTGTTGAGAGTCCATTAGTGGGACTGGACATAGACTATGTTGTTGAGAGTCCATTAGTGAGACAGGACATGTCTGACCTGTTGTTGAGAGTCCATTAGTGGGACAGGACATAGACTATGTTGTTGAGAGTCCATTAGTGGGACAGGACATAGACTATGTTGTTGAGAGTCCATTAGTGGGACAGGACATGTCTGACCTGTTGTTGAGAGTCCATTTGTAGGACAGGACATAGACTATGTTTTTGAGAGTCCATTAGTGAGACAGGACATAGACTATGTTGTTGAGAGTCCATTAGTGGGACAGGACATAGACTATGTTGTTGAGAGTCCATTAGTGGGACAGGACATGTCTGACCTGTTGTTGAGAGTCCATTAGTGGGACAGGACATAGACTATGTTGTTGAGAGTCCATTAGTGGGACAGGACATAGACTATGTTGTTGAGAGTCCATTAGTGGGACAGGACATAGACTATGTTGTTGAGAGTCCATTAGTGGGACAGGACATGTCTGACCTGTTGTTGAGAGTCCATTAGTGAGACAGGACATAGACTATGTTGTTGAGAGTCCATTAGTGGGACAGGACATGTCTGACCTGTTGTTGAGAGTCCATTAGTGGGACAGGACATAGACTATGTTGTTGAGTGTCCATTAGTGGGACAGGACATAGACTATGTTGTTGAGAGTCCATTAGTGAGACAGGACATAGACTATGTTGTTGAGAGTCCATTAGTGAGACAGGACATAGACTATGTTGTTGAGAGTCCATTAGTGGGACAGGACATAGACTATGTTGTTGAGAGTCCATTAGTGGGACAGGACATGTCAGACCTGTTGTTGAGAGTCCATTAGTGGGACAGGACATAGACTATGTTGTTGAGAGTCCATTAGTGGGACAGGACATAGACTATGTTGTTGAGAGTCCATTAGTGGGACAGGACATAGACTATGTTGTTGAGAGTCCATTAGTGGGACAGGACATAGACTATGTTGTTGAGAGTCCATTAGTGGGACAGGACATGTCTGACCTGTTGTTGAGAGTCCATTAGTGGGACAGGACATAGACTATGTTGTTGAGAGTCCATTAGTGGGACAGGACATAGACTATGTTGTTGAGAGTCCATTAGTGAGACAGGACATAGACTATGTTGTTGAGAGTCCATTAGTGGGACAGGACATGTCTGACCTGTTGTTGAGAGTCCATTAGTGGGACAGGACATAGACTATGTTGTTGAGAGTCCATTAGTGGGACAGGACATAGACTATGTTGTTGAGAGTCCATTAGTGGGACAGGACATGTCTGACCTGTTGTTGAGAGTCCATTAGTGAGACAGGACATAGACTATGTTGTTGAGAGTCCATTAGTGGGACAGGACATAGACTATGTTGTTGAGAGTCCATTAGTGGGACAGGACATGTCTGACCTGTTGTTGAGAGTCCATTAGTGAGACAGGACATAGACTATGTTGTTGAGAGTCCATTAGTGGGACAGGACATAGACTATGTTGTTGAGAGTCCATTAGTGGGACTGGACATAGACTATGTTGTTGAGAGTCCATTAGTGAGACAGGACATGTCTGACCTGTTGTTGAGAGTCCATTAGTGGGACAGGACATAGACTATGTTGTTGAGAGTCCATTAGTGGGACAGGACATAGACTATGTTGTTGAGAGTCCATTAGTGGACAGGACATGTCTGACCTGTTGTTGAGAGTCCATTTGTAGGAACAGGACATAGACTATGTTTTTGAAAGTCCATTAGTGAGACAGGACATAGACTATGTTGTTGAGAGTCCATTAGTGAGACAGGACATAGACTATGTTGTTGAGAGTCCATTAGTGAGACAGGACATGTCTGACCTGTTGTTGAGAGTCCATTAGTGGGACAGGACATAGACTATGTTGTTGAGAGTCCATTAGTGGGACAGGACATAGACTATGTTGTTTAGAGACCATTAGTGGGACAGGACATAGACTATGTTGTTGAGAGTCCATTAGTGGGACAGGACATGTCTGACATGTTGTTGAGAGTCCATTAGTGAGACAGGACATAGACTATGTTGTTGAGAGTCCATTAGTGGGACAGGACATAGACTATGTTGTTGAGAGTCCATTAGTGGGACAGGACATGTCTGACCTGTTGTTGAGAGTCCATTAGTGGGACAGGACATGTCTGACCTGTTGTTGAGAGTCCATTAGCGAGACAGGACATAGACTATGTTGTTGAGAGTCCATTAGTGGGACAGGACATGTCTGACCTGTTGTTGAGAGTCCATTGGTGGGACATGACATAGACTATGTTGTTGAGTGTCCATTAGTGGGACAGGACATGTCTGACCTGTTGTCTAGAGTCCATTAGTGAGACAGGACATCTACTATGTTGTTGAGAGTCCATTAGTGGGACAGGACATGTCTGACCTGTTGTTGAGAGTCCATCAGTGGGACAGGATATAGACTATGTTGTTGAGAGTCCATTAGTGGGACAGGACATAGACTATGTTGTTGAGAGTCCATTCGTGGGACAGGACATAGACTATGTTGTTGAGAGTCCATTAGTGGGACAGGACATAGACTACGTTGTTGAGAGTCCATTAGTGGGACAGGACATAGACTATGTTGTTGAGAGTCCATTAGTGGGACAGGACATGTCTGACCTGTTGTTGAGAGTCCATAAGCGGGACAGAACATAGACTATGTTGTTGAGAGTCCATTAGTGGGACAGGACATGTCTGACCTGTTGTTGAGAGTCCATTAGTGAGACAGGACATTGACTATGTTGTTGAGAGTCCATTAGTGGGACAGGACATGTCTGACCTGTTGTTGAGAGTCCATTAGTGGGACAGGACATAGACTATGTTGTTGAGAGTCCATTAGTGAGACAGGACATAGACTATGTTGTTGAGAGACCATTAGTGGGACAGGACATAGACTATGTTGTTGAGAGTCCATTAGTGAGACAGGGCATAGACTATGTTGTTGAGAGTCCATTAGTGGGACAGGACATGTCTGACCTGTTGTTGAGAGTCCATTAGTGAGACAGGACATAGACTATGTTGTTGAGAGTCCATTAGTGGGACAGGACATAGACTATGTTGTTGAGAGTCCATTAGTGAGACAGGACATAGACTATGTTGTTGTTGAGACAGGACATAGACTATGTTGTTGAGAGTCCATTAGTGGGACAGGACATAGACTATGTTGTTGAGAGTCCATTAGTGGGACAGGACAGAGACTATGTTGTTGAGAGTCCATTAGTGGGACAGGACATGTCTGACCTGTTGTTGAGAGTACATAGTGAAACAGGACATAGACTATGTTGTTGAGAGTCCATTAGTGGGACTGGACATGTCTGACCTGTTGTTGAGAGTCCATTAGTGGGAGAAGATACAGACTATGTTGTTGAGAGTCCATTAGTGGGACAGGACATAGACTATGTTGTTGAGAGTCCATTAGTGAGACAGGACATAGACTATGTTGTTGAGAGTCCATTAGTGGGACAGGACACAGTCTATGTTGTTGAGAGTCCATTAGTGGGACAGGACATGTCTGACCTGTTGTTGAGAGTCCATTAGTGAGACAGGACATAGACTATGTTGTTGAGAGTCCATTAGTGGGACAGGACATAGACTATGTTGTTGAGAGTCCATTAGTGGGACAGGACATAGACTATGTTGTTGAGAGTCCATTAGTGAGACAGGACATGTCTGACCTGTTGTTGAGAGTCCATTAGTGGGACAGGACATAGACTATGTTGTTGAGAGTCCATTAGTGGGACAGGACATAGACTATGTTGTTGAGAGTCCATTAGTGGGACAGGACATAGACTATGTTGTTGAGAGTCCATTAGTGGGACAGGACATGTCTGACCTGTTGTTGAGAGTCCATTAGTGGGACAGGACATAGACTATGTTGTTGAGAGTCCATTAGTGGGACAGGACATAGACTATGTTGTTGAGAGTCCATTAGTGGGACAGGACATGTCTGACCTGTTGTTGAGAGTCCATTAGTGGGACAGGACATAGACTATGTTGTTGAGAGTCCATTAGTGGGACAGGACATGTCTGACCTGTTGTTGAGAGTCCATTAGTGAGACAGGACATAGACTATGTTGTTGAGAGTCCATTAGTGGGACAGGACATGTCTGACCTGTTGTTGAGAGTCCATTAGTGGGACAGGACATAGACTATGTTGTTGAGAGTCCATTAGTGGGACAGGACATAGACTATGTTGTTGAGAGTCCATTAGTGGGACAGGACATGTCTGACCTGTTGTTGAGAGTCCATTAGTGGGACAGGACATAGACTATGTTGTTGAGAGTCCATTAGTGGGACAGGACATGTCTGACCTGTTGTTGAGAGTCCATTAGCGGGACAGGACATAGACTATGTTGTTGAGAGTCCATTAGTGAGACAGGACATGTCTGACCTGTTGTTGAGAGTCCATTAGTGAGACAGGACATTGACTATGTTGTTGAGAGTCCATTAGTGGGACAGGACATGTCTGACCTGTTGTTGAGAGTCCATTAGTGGGACAGGACATAGACTATGTTGTTGAGAGTCCATTAGTGAGACAGGACATAGACTATGTTGTTGAGAGACCATTAGTGGGACAGGACATAGACTATGTTGTTGAGAGTCCATTAGTGGGACAGGGCATAGACTATGTTGTTGAGAGTCCATTAGTGGGACAGGACATGTCTGACCTGTTGTTGAGAGTCCATTAGTGAGACAGGACATAGACTATGTTGTTGAGAGTCCATTAGTGGGACAGGACATAGACTATGTTGTTGAGAGTGCATTAGTGAGACAGGACATAGACTATGTTGTTGTGGAGACAGGACATAGACTATGTTGTTGAGAGTCCATTAGTGGGACAGGACATAGACTATGTTGTTGAGAGTCCATTAGTGGGACAGGACAGAGACTATGTTGTTGAGAGTCCATTAGTGGGACAGGACATGTCTGACCTGTTGTTGAGAGTACATTGGTGAAACAGGACATAGACTATGTTGTTGAGAGTCCATTAGTGGGACTGGACATGTCTGACCTGTTGTTGAGAGTCCATTAGTGGGAGAAGATACAGACTATGTTGTTGAGAGTCCATTAGTGGGACAGGACATAGACTATGTTGTTGAGAGTCCATTAGTGAGACAGGACATAGACTATGTTGTTGAGAGTCCATTAGTGGGACAGGACACAGTCTATGTTGTTGAGAGTCCATTAGTGGGACAGGACATGTCTGACCTGTTGTTGAGAGTCCATTAGTGAGACAGGACATAGACTATGTTGTTGAGAGTCCATTAGTGGGACAGGACATAGACTATGTTGTTGAGAGTCCATTAGTGGGACAGGACATGTCTGACCTGTTGTTGAGAGTCCATTAGTGGGACAGGACATAGACTATGTTGTTGAGAGTCCATTAGTGGGACAGGACATAGACTATGTTGTTGAGAGTCCATTAGTGGGACTGGACATAGACTATGTTGTTGAGAGTCCATTAGTGAGACAGGACATGTCTGACCTGTTGTTGAGAGTCCATTAGTGGGACAGGACATAGACTATGTTGTTGAGAGTCCATTAGTGGGACAGGACATAGACTATGTTGTTGAGAGTCCATTAGTGGGACAGGACATAGACTATGTTGTTGAGAGTCCATTAGTGGACAGGACATGTCTGACCTGTTGTTGAGAGTCCATTAGTGGGACAGGACATAGACTACGTTGTTGAGAGTCCATTAGTGGGACAGGACATAGACTATGTTGTTGAGAGTCCATTAGTGGGACAGGACATGTCTGACCTGTTGTTGAGAGTCCATTAGTGGGACAGGACATAGACTATGTTGTTGAGAGTCCATTAGTGGGACAGGACATGTCTGACCTGTTGTTGAGAGTCCATTAGTGAGACAGGACATTGACTATGTTGTTGAGAGTCCATTAGTGGGACAGGACATGTCTGACCTGTTGTTGAGAGTCCATTAGTGGGACAGGACATAGACTATGTTGTTGAGAGTCCATTAGTGAGACAGGACATAGACTATGTTGTTGAGAGACCATTAGTGGGACAGGACATAGACTATGTTGTTGAGAGTCCATTAGTGAGACAGGACATAGACTATGTTGTTGAGAGTCCATTAGTGGGACAGGACATGTCTGACCTGTTGTTGAGAGTCCATTAGTGAGACAGGACATAGACTATGTTGTTGAGAGTCCATTAGTGGGACAGGACATAGACTATGTTGTTGAGAGTCCATTAGTGAGACAGGACATAGACTATGTTGTTGTGAGACAGGACATAGACTATGTTGTTGAGAGTCCATTAGTGGGACAGGACATAGACTATGTTGTTGAGAGTCCATTAGTGGGACAGGACAGAGACTATGTTGTTGAGAGTCCATTAGTGGGACAGGACATGTCTGACCTGTTGTTGAGAGTCCATTAGTGAAACAGGACATAGACTATGTTGTTGAGAGTCCATTAGTGGGACTGGACATGTCTGACCTGTTGTTGAGAGTCCATTAGTGGGAGAAGATACAGACTATGTTGTTGAGAGTCCATTAGTGGGACAGGACATAGACTATGTTGTTGAGAGTCCATTAGTGAGACAGGACATAGACTATGTTGTTGAGAGTCCATTAGTGGGACAGGACACAGTCTATGTTGTTGAGAGTCCATTAGTGGGACAGGACATGTCTGACCTGTTGTTGAGAGTCCATTAGTGGGACAGGACATAGACTATGTTGTTGAGAGTCCATTAGTGGGACAGGACATAGACTATGTTGTTGAGAGTCCATTAGTGGGACAGGACATGTCTGACCTGTTGTTGAGAGTCCATTAGTGAGACAGGACATAGACTATGTTGTTGAGAGTCCATTAGTGGGACAGGACATAGACTATGTTGTTGAGAGTCCATTAGTGGGACAGGACATAGACTATGTTGTTGAGAGTCCATTAGTGAGACAGGACATGTCTGACCTGTTGTTGAGAGTCCATTAGTGGGACAGGACATAGACTATGTTGTTGAGAGTCCATTAGTGGGACAGGACATAGACTATGTTGTTGAGAGTCCATTAGTGGGACAGGACATAGACTATGTTGTTGAGAGTCCATTAGTGGACAGGACATGTCTGACCTGTTGTTGAGAGTCCATTAGTGGGACAGGACATAGACTATGTTGTTGAGAGTCCATTAGTGAGACAGGACATAGACTATGTTGTTGAGAGTCCATTAGTGGGACAGGACATGTCTGACCTGTTGTTGAGAGTCCATTAGTGAGACAGAACATAGACTATGTTGTTGAGAGTCCATTAGTGGGACAGGACATGTCTGACCTGTTGTTGAGAGTCCATTAGTGAGACAGGACATAGACTATGTTGTTGAGAGTCCATTAGTGGGACAGGACATGTCTGACCTGTTGTTGAGAGTCCATTAGTGAGACAGGACATAGACTATGTTGTTGAGAGTCCATTAGTGAGACAGGACATAGACTATGTTGTTGAGAGTCCATTAGTGGGACAGGACATAGACTATGTTGTTGAGAGTCCATTAGTGAGACAGGACATAGACTATGTTGTTGTGAGACAGGACATAGACTATGTTGTTGAGAGTCCATTAGTGGGACAGGACATAGACTATGTTGTTGAGAGTCCATTAGTGGGACAGGACAGAGACTATGTTGTTGAGAGTCCATTAGTGGGACAGGACATGTCTGACCTGTTGTTGAGAGTCCATTAGTGAAACAGGACATAGACTATGTTGTTGAGAGTCCATTAGTGGGACTGGACATGTCTGACCTGTTGTTGAGAGTCCATTAGTGGGAGAAGACACAGACTATGTTGTTGAGAGTCCATTAGTGGGACAGGACATAGACTATGTTGTTGAGAGTCCATTAGTGAGACAGGACATAGACTATGTTGTTGAGAGTCCATTAGTGGGACAGGACACAGTCTATGTTGTTGAGAGTCCATTAGTGGGACAGGACATGTCTGACCTGTTGTTGAGAGTCCATTAGTGAGACAGGACATAGACTATGTTGTTGAGAGTCCATTAGTGGGACAGGACATAGACTATGTTGTTGAGAGTCCATTAGTGGGACAGGACATGTCTGACCTGTTGTTGAGAGTCCATTAGTGAGACAGGACATAGACTATGTTGTTGAGAGTCCATTAGTGGGACAGGACATAGACTATGTTGTTGAGAGTCCATTAGTGGGACTGGACATAGACTATGTTGTTGAGAGTCCATTAGTGAGACAGGACATGTCTGACCTGTTGTTGAGAGTCCATTAGTGGGACAGGACATATACTATGTTGTTGAGAGTCCATTAGTGGGACAGGACATAGACTATGTTGTTGAGAGTCCATTAGTGGGACAGGACATAGACTATGTTGTTGAGAGTCCATTAGTGGACAGGACATGTCTGACCTGTTGTTGAGAGTCCATTAGTGGGACAGGACATAGACTACGTTGTTGAGAGTCCATTAGTGGGACAGGACATAGACTATGTTGTTGAGAGTCCATTAGTGGGACAGGACATGTCTGACCTGTTGTTGAGAGTCCATAAGCGGGACAGAACATAGACTATGTTGTTGAGAGTCCATTAGTGGGACAGGACATGTCTGACCTGTTGTTGAGAGTCCATTAGTGAGACAGGACATTGACTATGTTGTTGAGAGTCCATTAGTGGGACAGGACATGTCTGCCCTGTTGTTGAGAGTCCATTAGTGGGAGAGGACATAGACTATGTTGTTGAGAGTCCATTAGTGAGACAGGACATAGACTATGTTGTTGAGAGACCATTAGTGGGACAGGACATAGACTATGTTGTTGAGAGTCCATTAGTGAGACAGGGCATAGACTATGTTGTTGAGAGTCCATTAGTGGGACAGGACATGTCTGACCTGTTGTTGAGAGTCCATTAGTGAGACAGGACATAGACTATGTTGTTGAGAGTCCATTAGTGGGACAGGACATAGACTATGTTGTTGAGAGTGCATTAGTGAGACAGGACATAGACTATGTTGTTGTGAGACAGGACATAGACTATGTTGTTGAGAGTCCATTAGTGGGACAGGACATAGACTATGTTGTTGAGAGTCCATTAGTGGGACAGGACAGAGACTATGTTGTTGAGAGTCCATTAGTGGGACAGGACATGTCTGACCTGTTGTTGAGAGTACATTGGTGAAACAGGACATAGACTATGTTGTTGAGAGTCCATTAGTGGGACTGGACATGTCTGACCTGTTGTTGAGAGTCCATTAGTGGGAGAAGATACAGACTATGTTGTTGAGAGTCCATTAGTGGGACAGGACATAGACTATGTTGTTGAGAGTCCATTAGTGAGACAGGACATAGACTATGTTGTTGAGAGTCCATTAGTGGGACAGGACACAGTCTATGTTGTTGAGAGTCCATTAGTGGGACAGGACATGTCTGACCTGTTGTTGAGAGTCCATTAGTGAGACAGGACATAGACTATGTTGTTGAGAGTCCATTAGTGGGACAGGACATAGACTATGTTGTTGAGAGTCCATTAGTGGGACAGGACATGTCTGACCTGTTGTTGAGAGTCCATTAGTGAGACAGGACATAGACTATGTTGTTGAGAGTCCATTAGTGGGACAGGACATAGACTATGTTGTTGAGAGTCCATTAGTGGGACTGGACATAGACTATGTTGTTGAGAGTCCATTAGTGAGACAGGACATGTCTGACCTGTTGTTGAGAGTCCATTAGTGGGACAGGACATATACTATGTTGTTGAGAGTCCATTAGTGGGACAGGACATAGACTATGTTGTTGAGAGTCCATTAGTGGGACAGGACATAGACTATGTTGTTGAGAGTCCATTAGTGGGACAGGACATGTCTGACCTGTTGTTGAGAGTCCATTAGTGGGACAGGACATAGACTACGTTGTTGAGAGTCCATTAGTGGGACAGGACATAGACTATGTTGTTGAGAGTCCATTAGTGGGACAGGACATGTCTGACCTGTTGTTGAGAGTCCATTAGCGGGACAGAACATAGACTATGTTGTTGAGAGTCCATTAGTGGGACAGGACATGTCTGACCTGTTGTTGAGAGTCCATTAGTGAGACAGGACATTGACTATGTTGTTGAGAGTCCATTAGTGGGACAGGACATGTCTGACCTGTTGTTGAGAGTCCATTAGTGGGACAGGACATAGACTATGTTGTTGAGAGTCCATTAGTGAGACAGGACATAGACTATGTTGTTGAGAGTCCATTAGTGGGACAGGACATAGACTATGTTGTTGAGAGTCCATTAGTGAGACAGGACATAGACTATGTTGTTGAGAGTCCATTAGTGGGACAGGACATGTCTGACCTGTTGTTGAGAGTCCATTAGTGAGACAGGACATAGACTATGTTGTTGAGAGTCCATTAGTGGGACAGGACATAGACTATGTTGTTGAGAGTGCATTAGTGAGACAGGACATAGACTATGTTGTTGTGAGACAGGACATAGACTATGTTGTTGAGAGTCCATTAGTGGGACAGGACATAGACTATGTTGTTGAGAGTCCATTAGTGGGACAGGACATAGACTATGTTGTTGAGAGTCCATTAGTGGGACAGGACATGTCTGACCTGTTGTTGAGAGTCCATTAGGTGAGACAGGACATAGACTATGTTGTTGAGAGTCCATTAGTGGGACTGGACATGTCTGACCTGTTGTTGAGAGTCCATTAGTGGGAGAAGATACAGACTATGTTGTTGAGAGTCCATTAGTGAGACAGGACATAGACTATGTTGTTGAGAGTCCATTAGTGGGACAGGACATAGACTATGTTGTTGAGAGTCCATTAGTGGGACAGGACATAGTCTATGTTGTTGAGAGTCCATTAGTGGGACAGGACATGTCTGACCTGTTGTTGAGAGTCCATTAGTGAGACAGGACATAGACTATGTTGTTGAGAGTCCATTAGTGGGACAGGACATAGACTATGTTGTTGAGAGTCCATTAGTGGGACAGGACATGTCTGACCTGTTGTTGAGAGTCCATTAGTGGGACAGGACATAGACTATGTTGTTGAGAGTCCATTAGTGGGACAGGACATAGACTATGTTGTTGAGAGTCCATTAGTGGGACTGGACATAGACTATGTTGTTGAGAGTCCATTAGTGAGACAGGACATGTCTGACCTGTTGTTGAGAGTCCATTAGTGGGACAGGACATGTCTGACCTGTTGTTGAGAGTCCATTAGCGAGACAGGACATAGACTATGTTGTTGAGAGTCCATTAGTGGGACAGGACATGTCTGACCTGTTGTTGAGTGTCCATTAGTGGGACAGGACATGTCTGACCTGTTGTTGAGAGTCCATTAGTGAGACAGGACATCTACTATGTTGTTGAGTCCATTAGTGGGACAGGACATAGACTATGTTGTTGAGAGTCCATTAGTGGGACAGGACATAGACTATGTTGTTGAGAGTCCATTAGTGGGACAGGACAGAGACTATGTTGTTGAGAGTCCATTAGTGGGACAGGACATGTCTGACCTGTTGTTGAGAGTACATTAGTGAAACAGGACATAGACTATGTTGTTGAGAGTCCATTAGTGGGACAGGACATAGACTATGTTGTTTAGAGACCATTAGTGGGACAGGACATAGACTATGTTGTTGAGAGTCCATTAGTGGGACAGGACATGTCTGACCTGTTGTTGAGAGTCCATTAGTGAGACAGGACATAGACTATGTTGTTGAGAGTCCATTAGTGGGACAGGACATAGACTATGTTGTTGAGAGTCCATTAGTGGGATAGGACATGTCTGACCTGTTGTTGAGAGTCCATTAGTGGGACAGGACATGTCTGACCTGTTGTTGAGAGTCCATTAGCGAGACAGGACATAGACTATGTTGTTGAGAGTCCATTAGTGGGACAGGACATGTCTGACCTGTTGTTGAGAGTCCATTGGTGGGACAGGACATAGACTATGTTGTTGAGTGTCCATTAGTGGGACAGGACATAGACTATGTTGTTGAGAGTCCATTAGTGAGACAGGACATAGACTATAGTGTTGAGAGTCCATTAGTGAGACAGGACATAGACTATGCTGTTGAGAGTCCATTAGTGGGACAGGACATAGACTATGTTGTTGAGAGTCCATTAGTGGGACAGGACATGTCAGACCTGTTGTTGAGAGTCCATTAGTGGGACAGGACATAGACTATGTTGTTGAGAGTCCATTAGTGGGACAGGACATAGACTATGTTGTTGAGAGTCCATTAGTGGGACAGGACATAGACTATGTTGTTGAGAGTCCATTAGTGGGACAGGACATAGACTATGTTGTTGAGAGTCCATTAGTGGGACAGGACATGTCTGACCTGTTGTTGAGAGTCCATTAGTGAGACAGGACATAGACTATGTTGTTGAGAGTCCATTAGTGGGACAGGACATAGACTATGTTGTTGAGAGTCCATTAGTGGGACAGGACATAGACTATGTTGTTGAGAGTCCATTAGTGGGACAGGACATGTCTGACCTGTTGTTGAGAGTCCATTAGTGGGACAGGACATAGACTATGTTGTTGAGAGTCCATTAGTGGGACAGGACATAGACTATGTTGTTGAGAGTCCATTAGTGGGACAGGACATGTCTGACCTGTTGTTGAGAGTCCATTAGTGAGACAGGACATAGACTATGTTGTTGAGAGTCCATTAGTGGGACAGGACATAGACTATGTTGTTGAGAGTCCATTAGTGGGACAGGACATGTCTGACCTGTTGTTGAGAGTCCATTAGTGAGACAGGACATAGACTATGTTGTTGAGAGTCCATTAGTGGGACAGGACATAGACTATGTTGTTGAGAGTCCATTAGTGGGACTGGACATAGACTATGTTGTTGAGAGTCCATTAGTGAGACAGGACATGTCTGACCATGTTGTTGAGAGTCCATTAGTGGGACAGGACATATACTATGTTGTTGAGAGTCCATTAGTGGGACAGGACATAGACTATGTTGTTGAGAGTCCATTAGTGGGACAGGACATAGACTATGTTGTTGAGAGTCCATTAGTGGACAGGACATGTCTGACCTGTTGTTGAGAGTCCATTAGTAGGACAGGACATAGACTATGTTGTTGAGAGTCCATTAGTGGGACAGGACATAGACTATGTTGTTGAGAGTCCATTAGTGGGACAGGACATAGACTATGTTGTTGAGAGTCCATTAGTGAGACAGGACATGTCTGACCTGTTGTTGAGAGTCCATTAGTGGGACAGGACATAGACTATGTTGTTGAGAGTCCATTAGTGGGACAGGACATAGACTATGTTGTTGAGAGTCCATTAGTGGGACTGGACATAGACTATGTTGTTGAGAGTCCATTAGTGAGACAGGACATGTCTGACCTGTTGTTGAGAGTCCATTAGTGGGACAGGACATAGACTATGTTGTTGAGAGTCCATTAGTGGGACAGGACATAGACTATGTTGTTGAGAGTCCATTAGTGGGACAGGACATGTCTGACCTGTTGTTGAGAGTCCATTAGTGGGACAGGACATAGACTATGTTGTTGAGAGTCCATTAGTGAGACAGGACATAGACTATGTTGTTGAGAGTCCATTAGTGGGACAGGACATAGACTATGTTGTTGAGAGTCCATTAGTGGGACAGGACATGTCTGACCTGTTGTTGAGAGTCCATTAGTGAGACAGGACATAGACTATGTTGTTGAGAGTCCATTAGTGGGACAGGACATAGACTACCTGTTGTTGAGAGTCCATTAGTGAGACAGGACATAGACTATGTTGTTGAGAGTCCATTAGTGGGACAGGACATGTCTGACCTGTTGTTGAGAGTCCATTAGTGAGACAGGACATAGACTATGTTGTTGAGAGTCCATTAGTGGGACAGGACATGTCTGACCTGTTGTTGAGAGTCCATTAGTGGGACAGGACATAGACTATGTTGTTGAGAGTCCATTAGTGGGACAGGACATAGACTATGTTGTTGAGAGTCCATTAGTGAGACAGGACATAGACTATGTTGTTGAGAGTCCATTAGTGAGACAGGACATAGACTATGTTGTTGAGAGTCCATTAGTGGGACAGGACATAGACTATGTTGTTGAGAGTCCATTAGTGGGACAGGACATGTAGACCATGTTGTTGAGAGTCCATTAGTGGGACAGGACATAGACTATGTTGTTGAGAGTCCATTAGTGGGACAGGACATAGACTATGTTGTTGAGAGTCCATTAGTGGGACAGGACATAGACTATGTTGTTGAGAGTCCATTAGTGGGACAGGACATAGACTATGTTGTTGAGAGTCCATTAGTGGGACAGGACATGACTGACTGTTGTTGAGAGTCCATTAGTGGGACAGGACATAGACTATGTTGTTGAGAGTCCATTAGTGGGACAGGACATAGACTATGTTGTTGAGAGTCCATTAGTGGGACAGGACATGTCTGACCTGTTGTTGAGAGTCCATTAGTGGGACAGGACATAGACTATGTTGTTGAGAGTCCATTAGTGGGACAGGACATAGACTATGTTGTTGAGAGTCCATTAGTGGGACAGGACATGTCTGACCTGTTGTTGAGAGTCCATTAGTGGGACAGGACATAGACTATGTTGTTGAGAGTCCATTAGTGGGACAGGACATAGACTATGTTGTTGAGAGTCCATTAGTGGGACAGGACATGTCTGACCTGTTGTTGAGAGTCCATTAGTGAGACAGGACATAGACTATGTTGTTGAGAGTCCATTAGTGGGACAGGACATAGACTATGTTGTTGAGAGTCCATTAGTGGGACTGGACATAGACTATGTTGTTGAGAGTCCATTAGTGGGACAGGACATGTCTGACCTGTTGTTGAGAGTCCATTAGTGGGACAGGACATATACTATGTTGTTGAGAGTCCATTAGTGGGACAGGACATAGACTATGTTGTTGAGAGTCCATTAGTGGGACAGGACATAGACTATGTTGTTGAGAGTCCATTAGTGGACAGGACATGTCTGACCTGTTGTTGAGAGTCCATTTGTAGGAACAGGACATAGACTATGTTTTTGAAAGTCCATTAGTGGGACAGGACATAGACTATGTTGTTGAGAGTCCATTAGTGAGACAGGACATAGACTATGTTGTTGAGAGTCCATTAGTGAGACAGGACATGTCTGACCTGTTGTTGAGAGTCCATTAGTGGGACAGGACATAGACTATGTTGTTGAGAGTCCATTAGTGGGACAGGACATAGACTATGTTGTTTAGAGTCCATTAGTGGGACAGGACATAGACTATGTTGTTGAGAGTCCATTAGTGGGACAGGACATGTCTGACATGTTGTTGAGAGTCCATTAGTGAGACAGGACATAGACTATGTTGTTGAGAGTCCATTAGTGGGACAGGACATAGACTATGTTGTTGAGAGTCCATTAGTGGGACAGGACATGTCTGACCTGTTGTTGAGAGTCCATTAGTGGGACAGGACATGTCTGACCTGTTGTTGAGAGTCCATTAGCGAGACAGGACATAGACTATGTTGTTGAGAGTCCATTAGTGGGACAGGACATGTCTGACCTGTTGTTGAGAGTCCATTGGTGGGACAGGACATAGACTATGTTGTTGAGAGTCCATTAGTGGGACAGGACATGTCTGACCTGTTGTTGAGAGTCCATTAGTGGGACAGGACATAGACTATGTTGTTGAGAGTCCATTAGTGGGACAGGACATAGACTATGTTGTTGAGAGTCCATTAGTGGGACAGGACATAGACTATGTTGTTGAGAGTCCATTAGTGAGACAGGACATAGACTATGTTGTTGAGAGTCCATTAGTGGGACAGGACATAGACTATGTTGTTGAGAGTCCATTAGTGGGACAGGACATAGACTATGTTGTTGAGAGTCCATTAGTGGGACAGGACATGTCTGACCTGTTGTTGAGAGTCCATTAGTGAGACAGGACATAGACTATGTTGTTGAGAGTCCATTAGTGGGACAGGACATGTCTGACCTGTTGTTGAGAGTCCATTAGTGGGACAGGACATAGACTATGTTGTTGAGAGTCCATTAGTGGGACAGGACATAGACTATGTTGTTGAGAGTCCATTAGTGGGACAGGACATGTCTGACCTGTTGTTGAGAGTCCATTAGTGGGACAGGACATAGACTATGTTGTTGAGAGTCCATTAGTGGGACAGGACATAGACTATGTTGTTGAGAGTCCATTAGTGAGACAGGACATAGACTATGTTGTTGAGAGTCCATTAGTGAGACAGGACATAGACTATGTTGTTGAGAGTCCATTAGTGGGACAGGACATAGACTATGTTGTTGAGAGTCCATTAGTGGGACAGGACATGTCTGACCTGTTGTTGAGAGTCCATTAGTGAGACAGGACATAGACTATGTTGTTGAGAGTCCATTAGTGGGACAGGACATAGACTATGTTGTTGAGAGTCCATTAGTGGGACAGGACATAGACTATGTTGTTGAGAGTCCATTAGTGGGACAGGACATAGACTATGTTGTTGAGAGTCCATTAGTGGGACAGGACATGTCTGACCTGTTGTTGAGAGTCCATTAGTGGGACAGGACATAGACTATGTTGTTGAGAGTCCATTAGTGGGACAGGACATAGACTATGTTGTTGAGAGTCCATTAGTGAGACAGGACATAGACTATGTTGTTGAGAGTCCATTAGTGGGACAGGACATGTCTGACCTGTTGTTGAGAGTCCATTAGTGGGACAGGACATAGACTATGTTGTTGAGAGTCCATTAGTGGGACAGGACATAGACTATGTTGTTGAGAGTCCATTAGTGGGACAGGACATGTCTGACCTGTTGTTGAGAGTCCATTAGTGAGACAGGACATAGACTATGTTGTTGAGAGTCCATTAGTGGGACAGGACATAGACTATGTTGTTGAGAGTCCATTAGTGGGACAGGACATGTCTGACCTGTTGTTGAGAGTCCATTAGTGAGACAGGACATAGACTATGTTGTTGAGAGTCCATTAGTGGGACAGGACATAGACTATGTTGTTGAGAGTCCATTAGTGGGACAGGACATAGACTATGTTGTTGAGAGTCCATTAGTGAGACAGGACATGTCTGACCTGTTGTTGAGAGTCCATTAGTGGGACAGGACATATACTATGTTGTTGAGAGTCCATTAGTGGGACAGGACATAGACTATGTTGTTGAGAGTCCATTAGTGGGACAGGACATAGACTATGTTGTTGAGAGTCCATTAGTGGACAGGACATGTCTGACCTGTTGTTGAGAGTCCATTAGTGGGACAGGACATAGACTATGTTGTTGAGAGTCCATTAGTGGGACAGGACATAGACTATGTTGTTGAGAGTCCATTAGTGAGACAGGACATAGACTATGTTGTTGAGAGTCCATTAGTGGGACAGGACATAGACTATGTTGTTGAGAGTCCATTAGTGGGACAGGACATAGACTATGTTGTTGAGAGTCCATTAGTGGGACAGGACATGTCTGACTATGTTGTTGAGAGTCCATTAGTGAGACAGGACATAGACTATGTTGTTGAGAGTCCATTAGTGGGACAGGACATAGACTACTGTTGTTGAGAGTCCATTAGTGGGACAGGACATAGACTGACCTGTTGTTGAGAGTCCATTAGTGGGACAGGACATGTCTGACCTGTTGTTGAGAGTCCATTAGTGAGACAGGACATAGACTATGTTGTTGAGAGTCCATTAGTGGGACAGGACATGTCTGACCTGTTGTTGAGAGTCCATTAGTGGGACAGGACATAGACTATGTTGTTGAGAGTCCATTAGTGAGACAGGACATGTCTGACCTGTTGTTGAGAGTCCATTAGTGGGACAGGACATAGACTATGTTGTTGAGAGTCCATTAGTGGGACAGGACATAGACTATGTTGTTGAGAGTCCATTAGTGGGACAGGACATAGACTATGTTGTTGAGAGTCCATTAGTGGGACAGGACATAGACTATGTTGTTGAGAGTCCATTAGTGGGACAGGACATAGACTATGTTGTTGAGAGTCCATTAGTGGGACAGGACAGAGACTATGTTGTTGAGAGTCCATTAGTGGGACAGGACATGTCTGACCTGTTGTTGAGAGTCCATTAGTGAGACAGGACATAGACTATGTTGTTGAGAGTCCATTAGTGGGACTGGACATGTCTGACCTGTTGTTGAGAGTCCATTAGTGGGACAGGACACAGACTATGTTGTTGAGAGTCCATTAGTGGGACAGGACATAGACTATGTTGTTGAGAGTCCATTAGTGAGACAGGACATAGACTATGTTGTTGAGAGTCCATTAGTGGGACAGGACATAGTCTATGTTGTTGAGAGTCCATTAGTGGGACAGGACATGTCTGACCTGTTGTTGAGAGTCCATTAGTGAGACAGGACATAGACTATGTTGTTGAGAGTCCATTAGTGGGACAGGACATAGACTATGTTGTTGAGAGTCCATTAGTGGGACAGGACATGTCTGACCTGTTGTTGAGAGTCCATTAGTGAGACAGGACATAGACTATGTTGTTGAGAGTCCATTAGTGGGACAGGACATAGACTATGTTGTTGAGAGTCCATTAGTGGGACTGGACATAGACTATGTTGTTGAGAGTCCATTAGTGGGACAGGACATGTCTGACCTGTTGTTGAGAGTCCATTAGTGGGACAGGACATAGACTATGTTGTTGAGAGTCCATTAGTGGGACAGGACATAGACTATGTTGTTGAGAGTCCATTAGTGGGACAGGACATAGACTATGTTGTTGAGAGTCCATTAGTGGGACTGGACATAGACTATGTTGTTGAGAGTCCATTAGTGAGACAGGACATGTCTGACCAGTTGTTGAGAGTCCATTAGTGGGACAGGACATATACTATGTTGTTGAGAGTCCATTAGTGGGACAGGACATAGACTATGTTGTTGAGTGTCCATTAGTGGGACAGGACATAGACTATGTTGTTGAGAGTCCATTAGTGGGACAGGACATGTCTGACCTGTTGTTGAGAGTCCATTTGTAGGACAGGACATAGACTATGTTGTTGAGAGTCCATTAGTGGGACAGGACATAGACTATGTTGTTGAGAGTCCATTAGTGAGACAGGACATAGACTATGTTGTTGAGAGTCCATTAGTGAGACAGGACATGTCTGACCTGTTGTTGAGAGTCCATTAGTGGGACAGGACATTGACTATGTTGTTGAGAGTCCATTAGTGGGACAGGACATAGACTATGTTGTTGAGAGTCCATTAGTGGGACTGGACATAGACTATGTTGTTGAGAGTCCATTAGTGAGACAGGACATGTCTGACCTGTTGTTGAGAGTCCATTAGTGGGACAGGACATAGACTATGTTGTTGAGAGTCCATTAGTGGGACAGGACATAGACTATGTTGTTGAGAGTCCATTAGTGGGACAGGACATGTCTGACCTGTTGTTGAGAGTCCATTAGTGGGACAGGACATAGACTATGTTGTTGAGAGTCCATTAGTGGGACAGGACATAGACTATGTTGTTGAGAGTCCATTAGTGGGACAGGACATAGACTATGTTGTTGAGAGTCCATTAGTGGGACAGGACATGTCTGACCTGTTGTTGAGAGTCCATTAGTGAGACAGGACATAGACTATGTTGTTGAGAGTCCATTAGTGGGACAGGACATAGACTATGTTGTTGAGAGTCCATTAGTGAGACAGGACATAGACTATGTTGTTGAGAGTCCATTAGTGGGACAGGACATGTCTGACCTGTTGTTGAGAGTCCATTAGTGAGACAGGACATAGACTATGTTGTTGAGAGTCCATTAGTGGGACAGGACATGTCTGACCTGTTGTTGAGAGTCCATTAGTGGGACAGGACATAGACTATGTTGTTGAGAGTCCATTAGTGGGACAGGACATAGACTATGTTGTTGAGAGTCCATTAGTGAGACAGGACATAGACTATATTGTTGAGAGTCCATTAGTGAGACAGGACATAGACTATGTTGTTGAGAGTCCATTAGTGGGACAGGACATAGACTATGTTGTTGAGAGTCCATTAGTGGGACAGGACATGTCAGACCTGTTGTTGAGAGTCCATTAGTGGGACAGGACATAGACTATGTTGTTGAGAGTCCATTAGTGGGACAGGACATAGACTATGTTGTTGAGAGTCCATTAGTGGGACAGGACATAGACTATGTTGTTGAGAGTCCATTAGTGGGACAGGACATAGACTATGTTGTTGAGAGTCCATTAGTGGGACAGGACATGTCTGACCTGTTGTTGAGAGTCCATTAGTGAGACAGGACATAGACTATGTTGTTGAGAGTCCATTAGTGGGACAGGACATAGACTATGTTGTTGAGAGTCCATTAGTGAGACAGGACATAGACTATGTTGTTGAGAGTCCATTAGTGGGACAGGACATGTCTGACCTGTTGTTGAGAGTCCATTAGTGGGACAGGACATAGACTATGTTGTTGAGAGTCCATTAGTGGGACAGGACATAGACTATGTTGTTGAGAGTCCATTAGTGGGACAGGACATGTCTGACCTGTTGTTGAGAGTCCATTAGTGAGACAGGACATAGACTATGTTGTTGAGAGTCCATTAGTGGGACAGGACATAGACTATGTTGTTGAGAGTCCATTAGTGGGACAGGACATGTCTGACCTGTTGTTGAGAGTCCATTAGTGAGACAGGACATAGACTATGTTGTTGAGAGTCCATTAGTGGGACAGGACATAGACTATGTTGTTGAGAGTCCATTAGTGGGACTGGACATAGACTATGTTGTTGAGAGTCCATTAGTGAGACAGGACATGTCTGACCTGTTGTTGAGAGTCCATTAGTGGGACAGGACATATACTATGTTGTTGAGAGTCCATTAGTGGGACAGGACATAGACTATGTTGTTGAGAGTCCATTAGTGGGACAGGACATAGACTATGTTGTTGAGAGTCCATTAGTGGACAGGACATGTCTGACCTGTTGTTGAGAGTCCATTTGTAGGAACAGGACATAGACTATGTTTTTGAGAGTCCATTAGTGAGACAGGACATAGACTATGTTGTTGAGAGTCCATTGGTGGGACATGACATAGACTATGTTGTTGAGTGTCCATTAGTGGGACAGGACATGTCTGACCTGTTGTTGAGAGTCCATTAGTGGGACAGGACATAGACTATGTTGTTGAGAGTCCATTAGTGGGACAGGACATAGACTATGTTGTTGAGAGTCCATTAGTGGGACAGGACATAGACTATGTTGTTGAGAGTCCATTAGTGGGACAGGACATGTCTGACATGTTGTTGAGAGTCCATTAGTGGGACAGGACATAGACTATGTTGTTGAGAGTCCATTAGTGGGACAGGACATAGACTATGTTGTTGAGAGTCCATTAGTGGGACAGGACATGTCTACCTGTTGTTGAGAGTCCATTAGTGGGACAGGACATGTCTGACCTGTTGTTGAGAGTCCATTAGTGAGACAGGACATAGACTATGTTGTTGAGAGTCCATTAGTGGGACAGGACATGTCTGACCTGTTGTTGAGAGTCCATTGGTGGGACAGGACATAGAATATGTTGTTGAGAGTCCATTAGTGGGACAGGACATGTCTGACCTGTTGTTGAGAGTCCATTAGTGGGACAGGACATAGACTATGTTGTTGAGAGTCCATTAGTGGGACAGGACATAGACTATGTTGTTGAGAGTCCATTAGTGGGACAGGACATAGACTACTGTTGTTGAGAGTCCATTAGTGGGACAGGACATAGACTATGTTGTTGAGAGTCCATTAGTGGGACAGGACATAGACTATGTTGTTGAGAGTCCATTAGTGGGACAGGACATGTCTGACCTGTTGTTGAGAGTCCATTAGTGAGACAGGACATAGACTATGTTGTTGAGAGTCCATTAGTGGGACAGGACATAGACTATGTTGTTGAGAGTCCATTAGTGGGACTGGACATAGACTATGTTGTTGAGAGTCCATTAGTGAGACAGGACATGTCTGACCTGTTGTTGAGAGTCCATTAGTGGGACAGGACATAGACTATGTTGTTGAGAGTCCATTAGTGGGACAGGACATAGACTATGTTGTTGAGAGTCCATTAGTGGGACAGGACATAGACTATGTTGTTGAGAGTCCATTAGTGGACAGGACATGTCTGACCTGTTGTTGAGAGTCCATTAGTGGGACAGGACATAGACTACGTTGTTGAGAGTCCATTAGTGGGACAGGACATAGACTATGTTGTTGAGAGTCCATTAGTGGGACAGGACATGTCTGACCTGTTGTTGAGAGTCCATTAGTGGGACAGAACATAGACTATGTTGTTGAGAGTCCATTAGTGGGACAGGACATGTCTGACCTGTTGTTGAGAGTCCATTAGTGAGACAGGACATTGACTATGTTGTTGAGAGTCCATTAGTGGGACAGGACATGTCTGACCTGTTGTTGAGAGTCCATTAGTGGGACAGGACATAGACTATGTTGTTGAGAGTCCATTAGTGAGACAGGACATAGACTATGTTGTTGAGAGACCATTAGTGGGACAGGACATAGACTATGTTGTTGAGAGTCCATTAGTGAGACAGGACATAGACTATGTTGTTGAGAGTCCATTAGTGGGACAGGACATGTCTGACCTGTTGTTGAGAGTCCATTAGTGAGACAGGACATAGACTATGTTGTTGAGAGTCCATTAGTGGGACAGGACATAGACTATGTTGTTGAGAGTCCATTAGTGAGACAGGACATAGACTATGTTGTTGTGAGACAGGACATAGACTATGTTGTTGAGAGTCCATTAGTGGGACAGGACATAGACTATGTTGTTGAGAGTCCATTAGTGGGACAGGACAGAGACTATGTTGTTGAGAGTCCATTAGTGGGACAGGACATGTCTGACCTGTTGTTGAGAGTACATAGGTGAAACAGGACATAGACTATGTTGTTGAGAGTCCATTAGTGGGACTGGACATGTCTGACCTGTTGTTGAGAGTCCATTAGTGGGACAAGATACAGACTATGTTGTTGAGAGTCCATTAGTGGGACAGGACATAGACTATGTTGTTGAGAGTCCATTAGTGAGACAGGACATAGACTATGTTGTTGAGAGTCCATTAGTGGGACAGGACACAGACTATGTTGTTGAGAGTCCATTAGTGGGACAGGACATGTCTGACCTGTTGTTGAGAGTCCATTAGTGAGACAGGACATAGACTATGTTGTTGAGAGTCCATTAGTGGGACAGGACATAGACTATGTTGTTGAGAGTCCATTAGTGGGACAGGACATGTCTGACCTGTTGTTGAGAGTCCATTAGTGAGACAGGACATAGACTATGTTGTTGAGAGTCCATTAGTGGGACAGGACATAGACTATGTTGTTGAGAGTCCATTAGTGGGACAGGACATAGACTATGTTGTTGAGAGTCCATTAGTGGGACAGGACATGTCTGACCTGTTGTTGAGAGTCCATTAGTGGGACAGGACATATACTATGTTGTTGAGAGTCCATTAGTGGGACAGGACATAGACTATGTTGTTGAGAGTCCATTAGTGGGACAGGACATAGACTATGTTGTTGAGAGTCCATTAGTGGGACAGGACATGTCTGACCTGTTGTTGAGAGTCCATTAGTGGGACAGGACATAGACTACGTTGTTGAGAGTCCATTAGTGGGACAGGACATAGACTATGTTGTTGAGAGTCCATTAGTGGGACAGGACATGTCTGACCTGTTGTTGAGAGTCCATTAGAGGGACAGAACATAGACTATGTTGTTGAGAGTCCATTAGTGGGACAGGACATGTCTGACCTGTTGTTGAGAGTCCATTAGTGAGACAGGACATTGACTATGTTGTTGAGAGTCCATTAGTGGGACAGGACATGTCTGACCTGTTGTTGAGAGTCCATTAGTGGGACAGGACATAGACTATGTTGTTGAGAGTCCATTAGTGAGACAGGACATAGACTATGTTGTTGAGAGACCATTAGTGGGACAGGACATAGACTATGTTGTTGAGAGTCCATTAGTGAGACAGGGCATAGACTATGTTGTTGAGAGTCCATTAGTGGGACAGGACATGTCTGACCTGTTGTTGAGAGTCCATTAGTGAGACAGGACATAGACTATGTTGTTGAGAGTCCATTAGTGGGACAGGACATAGACTATGTTGTTGAGAGTCCATTAGTGAGACAGGACATAGACTATGTTGTTGTGTGAGACAGGACATAGACTATGTTGTTGAGAGTCCATTAGTGGGACAGGACATAGACTATGTTGTTGAGAGTCCATTAGTGGGACAGGACAGAGACTATGTTGTTGAGAGTCCATTAGTGGGACAGGACATGTCTGACCTGTTGTTGAGAGTACATAAGTGAAACAGGACATAGACTATGTTGTTGAGAGTCCATTAGTGGGACTGGACATGTCTGACCTGTTGTTGAGAGTCCATTAGTGGGAGAAGATACAGACTATGTTGTTGAGAGTCCATTAGTGGGACAGGACATAGACTATGTTGTTGAGAGTCCATTAGTGAGACAGGACATAGACTATGTTGTTGAGAGTCCATTAGTGGGACAGGACATAGACTATGTTGTTGAGAGTCCATTAGTGGGACAGGACATGTCTGACCTGTTGTTGAGAGTCCATTAGTGAGACAGGACATAGACTATGTTGTTGAGAGTCCATTAGTGGGACAGGACATAGACTATGTTGTTGAGAGTCCATTAGTGGGACAGGACATGTCTGACCTGTTGTTGAGAGTCCATTAGTGAGACAGGACATAGACTATGTTGTTGAGAGTCCATTAGTGGGACAGGACATAGACTATGTTGTTGAGAGTCCATTAGTGGGACTGGACATAGACTATGTTGTTGAGAGTCCATTAGTGAGACAGGACATGTCTGACCTGTTGTTGAGAGTCCATTAGTGGGACAGGACATGTCTGACCTGTTGTTGAGAGTCCATTAGTGAGACAGGACATAGACTATGTTGTTGAGAGTCCATTAGTGGGACAGGACATGTCTGACCTGTTGTTGAGTGTCCATTAGTGGGACAGGACATGTCTGACCTGTTGTTGAGAGTCCATTAGTGGGACAGGACATCTACTATGTTGTTGAGAGTCCATTAGTGGGACAGGACATAGACTATGTTGTTGAGAGTCCATTAGTGG
This sequence comes from Salmo salar, assembly GCF_905237065.1. Taxonomy (NCBI): domain Eukaryota; kingdom Metazoa; phylum Chordata; class Actinopteri; order Salmoniformes; family Salmonidae; genus Salmo; species Salmo salar. The sequence continues at coordinate 18,078 of NW_025550149.1, read as the reverse complement.
GACAGGACATAGACTATGTTGTTGAGAGTCCATTAGTGAGACAGGACATAGAATATGTTGTTGAGAGTCCATTAGTGGGACAGGACATGTCTGACCTGTTGTTGAGAGTCCATTAGTGAAACAGGACATAGACTATGTTGTTGAGAGTCCATTAGTGGGACAGGACATAGACTATGTTGTTTAGAGACCATTAGTGGGACAGGACATAGACTATGTTGTTGAGAGTCCATTAGTGGGACAGGACATGTCTGACCTGTTGTTGAGAGTCCATTAGCGGGACAGAACATAGACTATGTTGTTGAGAGTCCATTAGTGGGACAGGACATGTCTGACCTGTTGTTGAGAGTCCATTAGTGAGACAGGACATTGACTATGTTGTTGAGAGTCCATTAGTGGGACAGGACATGTCTGACCTGTTGTTGAGAGTCCATTAGTGGGACAGGACATATACTATGTTGTTGAGAGTCCATTAGTGAGACAGGACATAGACTATGTTGTTGAGAGACCATTAGTGGGACAGGACATAGACTATGTTGTTGAGAGTCCATTAGTGAGACAGGGCATAGACTATGTTGTTGAGAGTCCATTAGTGGGACAGGACATGTCTGACCTGTTGTTGAGAGTCCATTAGTGAGACAGGACATAGACTATGTTGTTGAGAGTCCATTAGTGGGACAGGACATAGACTATGTTGTTGAGAGTGCATTAGTGAGACAGGACATAGACTATGTTGTTGTGAGACAGGACATAGACTATGTTGTTGAGAGTCCATTAGTGGGACAGGACATAGACTATGTTGTTGAGAGTCCATTAGTGGGACAGGACAGAGACTATGTTGTTGAGAGTCCATTAGTGGGACAGGACATGTCTGACCTGTTGTTGAGAGTACATAAGTGAAACAGGACATAGACTATGTTGTTGAGAGTCCATTAGTGGGACTGGACATGTCTGACCTGTTGTTGAGAGTCCATTAGTGGGAGAAGATACAGACTATGTTGTTGAGAGTCCATTAGTGGGACAGGACATAGACTATGTTGTTGAGAGTCCATTAGTGAGACAGGACATAGACTATGTTGTTGAGAGTCCATTAGTGGGACAGGACACAGTCTATGTTGTTGAGAGTCCATTAGTGGGACAGGACATGTCTGACCTGTTGTTGAGAGTCCATTAGTGAGACAGGACATAGACTATGTTGTTGAGAGTCCATTAGTGGGACAGGACATAGACTATGTTGTTGAGAGTCCATTAGTGGGACAGGACATGTCTGACCTGTTGTTGAGAGTCCATTAGTGAGACAGGACATAGACTATGTTGTTGAGAGTCCATTAGTGGGACAGGACATAGACTATGTTGTTGAGAGTCCATTAGTGGGACTGGACATAGACTATGTTGTTGAGAGTCCATTAGTGAGACAGGACATGTCTGACCTGTTGTTGAGAGTCCATTAGTGGGACAGGACATGTCTGACCTGTTGTTGAGAGTCCATTAGCGAGACAGGACATAGACTATGTTGTTGAGAGTCCATTAGTGGGACAGGACATGTCTGACCTGTTGTTGAGTGTCCATTAGTGGGACAGGACATGTCTGACCTGTTGTCTAGAGTCCATTAGTGAGACAGGACATCTACTATGTTGTTGAGTCCATTAGTGGGACAGGACATAGACTATGTTGTTGAGAGTCCATTAGTGGGACAGGACATAGACTATGTTGTTGAGAGTCCATTAGTGGGACAGGACAGAGACTATGTTGTTGAGAGTCCATTAGAGGGACAGGACATGTCTGACCTGTTGTTGAGAGTACATTAGTGAAACAGGACATAGACTATGTTGTTGAGAGTCCATTAGTGGGACAGGACATAGACTATGTTGTTTAGAGACCATTAGTGGGACAGGACATAGACTATGTTGTTGAGAGTCCATTAGTGGGACAGGACATGTCTGACCTGTTGTTGAGAGTCCATTAGTGAGACAGGACATAGACTATGTTGTTGAGAGTCCATTAGTGGGACAGGACATAGACTATGTTGTTGAGAGTCCATTAGTGAGACAGGACATAGACTATGTTGTTGAGAGTCCATTAGTGGGACAGGACATAGACTATGTTGTTGAGAGTCCATTAGTGGGATAGGACATGTCTGACCTGTTGTTGAGAGTCCATTAGTGGGACAGGACATGTCTGACCTGTTGTTGAGAGTCCATTAGCGAGACAGGACATAGACTATGTTGTTGAGAGTCCATTAGTGGGACAGGACATGTCTGACCTGTTGTTGAGAGTCCATTGGTGGGACAGGACATAGACTATGTTGTTGAGTGTCCATTAGTGGGACAGGACATAGACTATGTTGTTGAGAGTCCATTAGTGAGACAGGACATAGACTATAGTGTTGAGAGTCCATTAGTGAGACAGGACATAGACTATGTTGTTGAGAGTCCATTAGTGGGACAGGACATAGACTATGTTGTTGAGAGTCCATTAGTGGGACAGGACATGTCAGACCTGTTGTTGAGAGTCCATTAGTGGGACAGGACATAGACTATGTTGTTGAGAGTCCATTAGTGGGACAGGACATAGACTATGTTGTTGAGAGTCCATTAGTGGGACAGGACATAGACTATGTTGTTGAGAGTCCATTAGTGGGACAGGACATAGACTATGTTGTTGAGAGTCCATTAGTGGGACAGGACATGTCTGACCTGTTGTTGAGAGTCCATTAGTGAGACAGGACATAGACTATGTTGTTGAGAGTCCATTAGTGGGACAGGACATAGACTATGTTGTTGAGAGTCCATTAGTGAGACAGGACATAGACTATGTTGTTGAGAGTCCATTAGTGGGACAGGACATGTCTGACCTGTTGTTGAGAGTCCATTAGTGGGACAGGACATAGACTATGTTGTTGAGAGTCCATTAGTGGGACAGGACATAGACTATGTTGTTGAGAGTCCATTAGTGGGACAGGACATGTCTGACCTGTTGTTGAGAGTCCATTAGTGGGACAGGACATAGACTATGTTGTTGAGAGTCCATTAGTGGGACAGGACATAGACTATGTTGTTGAGAGTCCATTAGTGGGACAGGACATGTCTGACCTGTTGTTGAGAGTCCATTAGTGAGACAGGACATAGACTATGTTGTTGAGAGTCCATTAGTGGGACAGGACATAGACTATGTTGTTGAGAGTCCATTAGTGGGACTGGACATAGACTATGTTGTTGAGAGTCCATTAGTGAGACAGGACATGTCTGACCAGTTGTTGAGAGTCCATTAGTGGGACAGGACATATACTATGTTGTTGAGAGTCCATTAGTGGGACAGGACATAGACTATGTTGTTGAGAGTCCATTAGTGGGACAGGACATAGACTATGTTGTTGAGAGTCCATTAGTGGACAGGACATGTCTGACCTGTTGTTGAGAGTCCATTTGTAGGACAGGACATAGACTATGTTTTTGAAAGTCCATTAGTGAGACAGGACATAGACTATGTTGTTGAGAGTCCATCAGTGAGACAGGACATAGAATATGTTGTTGAGAGTCCATTAGTGAGACAGGACATGTCTGACCTGTTGTTGAGAGTCCATTAGTGGGACAGGACATAGACTATGTTGTTGAGAGTCCATTAGTGGGACAGGACATAGACTATGTTGTTGAGAGTCCATTAGTGGGACTGGACATAGACTATGTTGTTGAGAGTCCATTAGTGAGACAGGACATGTCTGACCTGTTGTTGAGAGTCCATTAGTGGGACAGGACATATACTATGTTGTTGAGAGTCCATTAGTGGGACAGGACATAGACTATGTTGTTGAGAGTCCATTAGTGGACAGGACATGTCTGACCTGTTGTTGAGAGTCCATTTGTAGGACAGGACATAGACTATGTTTTTGAGAGTCCATTAGTGAGACAGGACATAGACTATGTTGTTGAGAGTCCATTAGTGAGACAGGACATAGACTATGTTGTTGAGAGTCCATTAGTGGGACAGGACATGTCTGACCTGTTGTTGAGAGTCCATTAGTGAGACAGGACATAGACTATGTTGTTGAGAGTCCATTAGTGAGACAGGACATAGACTATGTTGTTGAGAGTCCATTAGTGGGACAGGACATGTCTGACCTGTTGTTGAGAGTCCATTAGTGAGACAGGACATAGACTATGTTGTTGAGAGTCCATTAGTGGGACAGGACATGTCTGACCTGTTGTTGAGAGTCCATTAGTGAGACAGGACATAGACTATGTTGTTGAGAGTCCATTAGTGGGACAGGACATAGACTACTGTTGTTGAGAGTCCATTAGTGGGACAGGACATAGACTATGTTGTTGAGAGTCCATTAGTGAGACAGGACATAGACTATATTGTTGAGAGTCCATTAGTGAGACAGGACATAGACTATGTTGTTGAGAGTCCATTAGTGGGACAGGACATAGACTATGTTGTTGAGAGTCCATTAGTGGGACAGGACATGTCTGACCATGTTGTTGAGAGTCCATTAGTGGGACAGGACATAGACTATGTTGTTGAGAGTCCATTAGTGGGACAGGACATAGACTATGTTGTTGAGAGTCCATTAGTGGGACAGGACATAGACTATGTTGTTGAGAGTCCATTAGTGGGACAGGACATAGACTATGTTGTTGAGAGTCCATTAGTGGGACAGGACATGTCTGACCTGTTGTTGAGAGTCCATTAGTGGGACAGGACATAGACTATGTTGTTGAGAGTCCATTAGTGGGACAGGACATAGACTATGTTGTTGAGAGTCCATTAGTGAGACAGGACATAGACTATGTTGTTGAGAGTCCATTAGTGGGACAGGACATGTCTGACCTGTTGTTGAGAGTCCATTAGTGGGACAGGACATAGACTATGTTGTTGAGAGTCCATTAGTGGGACAGGACATAGACTATGTTGTTGAGAGTCCATTAGTGGGACAGGACATGTCTGACCTGTTGTTGAGAGTCCATTAGTGAGACAGGACATAGACTATGTTGTTGAGAGTCCATTAGTGGGACAGGACATAGACTATGTTGTTGAGAGTCCATTAGTGGGACAGGACATGTCTGACCTGTTGTTGAGAGTCCATTAGTGGGACAGGACATAGACTATGTTGTTGAGAGTCCATTAGTGGGACAGGACATAGACTATGTTGTTGAGAGTCCATTAGTGGGACTGGACATAGACTATGTTGTTGAGAGTCCATTAGTGGGACAGGACATGTCTGACCTGTTGTTGAGAGTCCATTAGTGGGACAGGACATAGACTATGTTGTTGAGAGTCCATTAGTGGGACAGGACATAGACTATGTTGTTGAGAGTCCATTAGTGGGACAGGACATAGACTATGTTGTTGAGAGTCCATTAGTGAGACAGGACATGTCTGACCTGTTGTTGAGAGTCCATTAGTGGGACAGGACATAGACTATGTTGTTGAGAGTCCATTAGTGGGACAGGACATATCGACTATGTTGTTGAGAGTCCATTAGTGAGACAGGACATAGACTACCTGTTGTTGAGAGTCCATTAGTGGGACAGGACATAGACTATGTTGTTGAGAGTCCATTAGTGGGACAGGACATGTCTGACCTGTTGTTGAGAGTCCATTAGTGGGACAGGACATGTCTGACCTGTTGTTGAGAGTCCATTAGCGAGACAGGACATAGACTATGTTGTTGAGAGTCCATTAGTGGGACAGGACATGTCTGACCTGTTGTTGAGAGTCCATTGGTGGGACATGACATAGACTATGTTGTTGAGTGTCCATTAGTGGGACAGGACATGTCTGACCTGTTGTCTAGAGTCCATTAGTGAGACAGGACATCTACTATGTTGTTGAGAGTCCATTAGTGGGACAGGACATGTCTGACCTGTTGTTGAGAGTCCATCAGTGGGACAGGATATAGACTATGTTGTTGAGAGTCCATTAGTGGGACAGGACATAGACTATGTTGTTGAGAGTCCATTCGTGGGACAGGACATAGACTATGTTGTTGAGAGTCCATTAGTGGGACAGGACATAGACTACGTTGTTGAGAGTCCATTAGTGGGACAGGACATAGACTATGTTGTTGAGAGTCCATTAGTGGGACAGGACATGTCTGACCTGTTGTTGAGAGTCCATTAGCGGGACAGAACATAGACTATGTTGTTGAGAGTCCATTAGTGGGACAGGACATGTCTGACCTGTTGTTGAGAGTCCATTAGTGAGACAGGACATTGACTATGTTGTTGAGAGTCCATTAGTGGGACAGGACATGTCTGACCTGTTGTTGAGAGTCCATTAGTGGGACAGGACATAGACTATGTTGTTGAGAGTCCATTAGTGAGACAGGACATAGACTATGTTGTTGAGAGACCATTAGTGGGACAGGACATAGACTATGTTGTTGAGAGTCCATTAGTGAGACAGGACATAGACTATGTTGTTGAGAGTCCATTAGTGGGACAGGACATGTCTGACCTGTTGTTGAGAGTCCATTAGTGGGACAGGACATAGACTATGTTGTTGAGAGTCCATTAGTGGGACAGGACATAGACTATGTTGTTGAGAGTCCATTAGTGGGACAGGACATAGACTATGTTGTTGAGAGTCCAGAGACAGGACATAGACTATGTTGTTGAGAGTCCATTAGTGGGACAGGACATAGACTATGTTGTTGAGAGTCCATTAGTGGGACAGGACAGAGACTATGTTGTTGAGAGTCCATTAGTGGGACAGGACATGTCTGACCTGTTGTTGAGAGTACATAGGTGAAACAGGACATAGACTATGTTGTTGAGAGTCCATTAGTGGGACTGGACATGTCTGACCTGTTGTTGAGAGTCCATTAGTGGGAGAAGATACAGACTATGTTGTTGAGAGTCCATTAGTGGGACAGGACATAGACTATGTTGTTGAGAGTCCATTAGTGAGACAGGACATAGACTATGTTGTTGAGAGTCCATTAGTGGGACAGGACACAGTCTATGTTGTTGAGAGTCCATTAGTGAGACAGGACATGTCTGACCTGTTGTTGAGAGTCCATTAGTGGGACAGGACATAGACTATGTTGTTGAGAGTCCATTAGTGAGACAGGACATAGACTATGTTGTTGAGAGTCCATTAGTGGGACAGGACATAGACTATGTTGTTGAGAGTCCATTAGTGAGACAGGACATGTCTGACCTGTTGTTGAGAGTCCATTAGTGGGACAGGACATAGACTATGTTGTTGAGAGTCCATTAGTGGGACAGGACATAGACTATGTTGTTGAGAGTCCATTAGTGGGACAGGACATAGACTATGTTGTTGAGAGTCCATTAGTGAGACAGGACATAGACTACTGTTGTTGAGAGTCCATTAGTGAGACAGGACATAGACTATGTTGTTGAGAGTCCATTAGTGAGACAGGACATGTCTGACCTGTTGTTGAGAGTCCATTAGTGGGACAGGACATAGACTATGTTGTTGAGAGTCCATTAGTGGGACAGGACATAGACTATGTTGTTGAGAGTCCATTAGTGAGACAGGACATGTCTGACCTGTTGTTGAGAGTCCATTAGTGGGACAGGACATAGACTATGTTGTTGAGAGTCCATTAGTGGGACAGGACATAGACTATGTTGTTGAGAGTCCATTAGTGGGACAGGACATGTCTGACCTGTTGTTGAGAGTCCATTAGTGGGACAGGACATAGACTATGTTGTTGAGAGTCCATTAGTGAGACAGGACATAGACTATGTTGTTGAGAGTCCATTAGTGGGACAGGACATAGACTATGTTGTTGAGAGTCCATTAGTGGGACAGGACATGTCTGACCTGTTGTTGAGAGTCCATTAGTGGGACAGGACATAGACTATGTTGTTGAGAGTCCATTAGTGGGACAGGACATAGACTATGTTGTTGAGAGTCCATTAGTGGGACAGGACATGTCTGACCTGTTGTTGAGAGTCCATTAGTGAGACAGGACATAGACTATGTTGTTGAGAGTCCATTAGTGGGACAGGACATGTCTGACCTGTTGTTGAGAGTCCATTAGTGGGACAGGACATAGACTATGTTGTTGAGAGTCCATTAGTGGGACAGGACATAGACTATGTTGTTGAGAGTCCATTAGTGAGACAGGACATAGACTATGTTGTTGAGAGTCCATTAGTGGGACAGGACATAGACTATGTTGTTGAGAGTCCATTAGTGGGACAGGACATAGACTATGTTGTTGAGAGTCCATTAGTGGGACAGGACATGTCAGACCTGTTGTTGAGAGTCCATTAGTGGGACAGGACATAGACTATGTTGTTGAGAGTCCATTAGTGGGACAGGACATAGACTATGTTGTTGAGAGTCCATTAGTGGGACAGGACATAGACTATGTTGTTGAGAGTCCATTAGTGAGACAGGACATAGACTATGTTGTTGAGAGTCCATTAGTGGGACAGGACATGTCTGACCTGTTGTTGAGAGTCCATTAGTGAGACAGGACATAGACTATGTTGTTGAGAGTCCATTAGTGGGACAGGACATAGACTATGTTGTTGAGAGTCCATTAGTGGGACAGGACATAGACTATGTTGTTGAGAGTCCATTAGTGAGACAGGACATAGACTATGTTGTTGAGAGTCCATTAGTGGGACAGGACATAGACTATGTTGTTGAGAGTCCATTAGTGAGACAGGACATGTCTGACCTGTTGTTGAGAGTCCATTAGTGGGACAGGACATAGACTATGTTGTTGAGAGTCCATTAGTGGGACAGGACATAGACTATGTTGTTGAGAGTCCATTAGTGGGACAGGACATGTCTGACCTGTTGTTGAGAGTCCATTAGTGAGACAGGACATAGACTATGTTGTTGAGAGTCCATTAGTGGGACAGGACATAGACTATGTTGTTGAGAGTCCATTAGTGGGACAGGACATGTCTGACCTGTTGTTGAGAGTCCATTAGTGGGACAGGACATAGACTATGTTGTTGAGAGTCCATTAGTGGGACAGGACATAGACTATGTTGTTGAGAGTCCATTAGTGAGACAGGACATAGACTATGTTGTTGAGAGTCCATTAGTGGGACAGGACATGTCTGACCTGTTGTTGAGAGTCCATTAGTGGGACAGGACATAGACTATGTTGTTGAGAGTCCATTAGTGGGACAGGACATAGACTATGTTGTTGAGAGTCCATTAGTGAGACAGGACATAGACTATGTTGTTGAGAGTCCATTAGTGAGACAGGACATAGACTACTGTTGTTGAGAGTCCATTAGTGGGACAGGACATAGACTATGTTGTTGAGAGTCCATTAGTGGGACAGGACATGAGACTATGTTGTTGAGAGTCCATTAGTGGGACAGGACATGTCTGACCTGTTGTTGAGAGTCCATTAGTGAGACAGGACATAGACTATGTTGTTGAGAGTCCATTAGTGGGACTGGACATGTCTGACCTGTTGTTGAGAGTCCATTAGTGGGACAAGACATAGACTATGTTGTTGAGAGTCCATTAGTGGGACAGGACATAGACTATGTTGTTGAGAGTCCATTAGTGAGACAGGACATAGACTATGTTGTTGAGAGTCCATTAGTGGGACAGGACACAGTCTATGTTGTTGAGAGTCCATTAGTGAGACAGGACATGTCTGACCTGTTGTTGAGAGTCCATTAGTGGGACAGGACATAGACTATGTTGTTGAGAGTCCATTAGTGGGACAGGACATAGACTATGTTGTTGAGAGTCCATTAGTGAGACAGGACATAGACTATGTTGTTGAGAGTCCATTAGTGGGACAGGACATGTCTGACCTGTTGTTGAGAGTCCATTAGTGGGACAGGACATAGACTATGTTGTTGAGAGTCCATTAGTGGGACAGGACATAGACTATGTTGTTGAGAGTCCATTAGTGGGACAGGACATAGACTATGTTGTTGAGAGTCCATTAGTGAGACAGGACATAGACTACTGTTGTTGAGAGTCCATCAGTGAGACAGGACATAGACTATGTTGTTGAGAGTCCATTAGTGGGACAGGACATGTCTGACCTGTTGTTGAGAGTCCATTAGTGGGACAGGACATAGACTATGTTGTTGAGAGTCCATTAGTGGGACTGGACATAGACTATGTTGTTGAGAGTCCATTAGTGAGACAGGACATGTCTGACCTGTTGTTGAGAGTCCATTAGTGGGACAGGACATATACTATGTTGTTGAGAGTCCATTAGTGGGACAGGACATAGACTATGTTGTTGAGAGTCCATTAGTGGACAGGACATGTCTGACCTGTTGTTGAGAGTCCATTTGTAGGACAGGACATAGACTATGTTGTTGAGAGTCCATTAGTGGGACAGGACATAGACTATGTTGTTGAGAGTCCATTAGTGGGACAGGACATAGACTATGTTGTTGAGAGTCCATTAGTGGGACAGGACATGTCTGACCTGTTGTTGAGAGTCCATTAGTGAGACAGGACATAGACTATGTTGTTGAGAGTCCATTAGTGAGACAGGACATAGACTATGTTGTTGAGAGTCCATTAGTGGGACAGGACATGTCTGACCTGTTGTTGAGAGTCCATTAGCGAGACAGGACATAGACTATGTTGTTGAGAGTCCATTAGTGGGACAGGACATGTCTGACCTGTTGTTGAGAGTCCATTGGTGGGACAGGACATAGACTATGTTGTTGAGTGTCCATTACTGGGACAGGACATAGACTATGTTGTTGAGAGTCCATTAGTGAGACAGGACATAGACTATAGTGTTGAGAGTCCATTAGTGAGACAGGACATAGACTATGTTGTTGAGAGTCCATTAGTGGGACAGGACATAGACTATGTTGTTGAGAGTCCATTAGTGGGACAGGACATGTCAGACCTGTTGTTGAGAGTCCATTAGTGGGACAGGACATAGACTATGTTGTTGAGAGTCCATTAGTGGGACAGGACATAGACTATGTTGTTGAGAGTCCATTAGTGGGACAGGACATAGACTATGTTGTTGAGAGTCCATTAGTGGGACAGGACATAGACTATGTTGTTGAGAGTCCATTAGTGGGACAGGACATGTCTGACCTGTTGTTGAGAGTCCATTAGTGAGACAGGACATAGACTATGTGGTTGAGAGTCCATTAGTGGGACAGGACATAGACTACCTGTTGTTGAGAGTCCATTAGTGAGACAGGACATAGACTATGTTGTTGAGAGTCCATTAGTGGGACAGGACATGTCTGACTGTTGTTGAGAGTCCATTAGTGGGACAGGACATAGACTATGTTGTTGAGAGTCCATTAGTGGGACAGGACATAGACTATGTTGTTGAGAGTCCATTAGTGGGACAGGACATGTCTGACCTGTTGTTGAGAGTCCATTAGTGAGACAGGACATAGACTATGTTGTTGAGAGTCCATTAGTGGGACAGGACATAGACTATGTTGTTGAGAGTCCATTAGTGGGACAGGACATGTCTGACCTGTTGTTGAGAGTCCATTAGTGAGACAGGACATAGACTATGTTGTTGAGAGTCCATTAGTGGGACAGGACATAGACTATGTTGTTGAGAGTCCATTAGTGGGACTGGACATAGACTATGTTGTTGAGAGTCCATTAGTGAGACAGGACATGTCTGACCTGTTGTTGAGAGTCCATTAGTGGGACAGGACATATACTATGTTGTTGAGAGTCCATTAGTGGGACAGGACATAGACTATGTTGTTGAGAGTCCATTAGTGGGACAGGACATAGACTATGTTGTTGAGAGTCCATTAGTGGACAGGACATGTCTGACCTGTTGTTGAGAGTCCATTTGTAGGAACAGGACATAGACTATGTTTTTGAAAGTCCATTAGTGAGACAGGACATAGACTATGTTGTTGAGAGTCCATTAGTGAGACAGGACATAGAATATGTTGTTGAGAGTCCATTAGTGAGACAGGACATGTCTGACCTGTTGTTGAGAGTCCATTAGTGGGACAGGACATAGACTATGTTGTTGAGAGTCCATTAGTGGGACAGGACATAGACTATGTTGTTTAGAGACCATTAGTGGGACAGGACATAGACTATGTTGTTGAGAGTCCATTAGTGGGACAGGACATGTCTGACATGTTGTTGAGAGTCCATTAGTGAGACAGGACATAGACTATGTTGTTGAGAGTCCATTAGTGGGACAGGACATAGACTATGTTGTTGAGAGTCCATTAGTGGGACAGGACATGTCTGACCTGTTGTTGAGAGTCCATTAGTGGGACAGGACATGTCTGACCTGTTGTTGAGAGTCCATTAGCGAGACAGGACATAGACTATGTTGTTGAGAGTCCATTAGTGGGACAGGACATGTCTGACCTGTTGTTGAGAGTCCATTGGTGGGACATGACATAGACTATGTTGTTGAGTGTCCATTAGTGGGACAGGACATGTCTGACCTGTTGTCTAGAGTCCATTAGTGAGACAGGACATCTACTATGTTGTTGAGTCCATTAGTGGGACAGGACATGTCTGACCTGGTGTTGAGAGTCCATCAGTGGGACAGGATATAGACTATGTTGTTGAGAGTCCATTAGTGGGACAGGACATAGACTATGTTGTTGAGAGTCCATTCGTGGGACAGGACATAGACTATGTTGTTGAGAGTCCATTAGTGGGACAGGACATAGACTACGTTGTTGAGAGTCCATTAGTGGGACAGGACATAGACTATGTTGTTGAGAGTCCATTAGTGGGACAGGACATGTCTGACCTGTTGTTGAGAGTCCATAAGCGGGACAGAACATAGACTATGTTGTTGAGAGTCCATTAGTGGGACAGGACATGTCTGACCTGTTGTTGAGAGTCCATTAGTGAGACAGGACATTGACTATGTTGTTGAGAGTCCATTAGTGGGACAGGACATGTCTGACCTGTTGTTGAGAGTCCATTAGTGGGACAGGACATAGACTATGTTGTTGAGAGTCCATTAGTGAGACAGGACATAGACTATGTTGTTGAGAGACCATTAGTGGGACAGGACATAGACTATGTTGTTGAGAGTCCATTAGTGAGACAGGGCATAGACTATGTTGTTGAGAGTCCATTAGTGGGACAGGACATGTCTGACCTGTTGTTGAGAGTCCATTAGTGAGACAGGACATAGACTATGTTGTTGAGAGTCCATTAGTGGGACAGGACATACACTATGTTGTTGAGAGTCCATTAGTGAGACAGGACATAGACTATGTTGTTGAAGTCTTAGTGAGACAGGACATAGACTATGTTGTTGAGAGTCCATTAGTGGGACAGGACATAGACTATGTTGTTGAGAGTCCATTAGTGGGACAGGACAGAGACTATGTTGTTGAGAGTCCATTAGTGGGACAGGACATGTCTGACCTGTTGTTGAGAGTCCATAAGTGAAACAGGACATAGACTATGTTGTTGAGAGTCCATTAGTGGGACTGGACATGTCTGACCTGTTGTTGAGAGTCCATTAGTGGGAGAAGATACAGACTATGTTGTTGAGAGTCCATTAGTGGGACAGGACATAGACTATGTTGTTGAGAGTCCATTAGTGGGACAGGACATAGACTATGTTGTTGAGAGTCCATTAGTGGGACAGGACACAGTCTATGTTGTTGAGAGTCCATTAGTGGGACAGGACATGTCTGACCTGTTGTTGAGAGTCCATTAGTGAGACAGGACATAGACTATGTTGTTGAGAGTCCATTAGTGGGACAGGACATAGACTATGTTGTTGAGAGTCCATTAGTGGGATAGGACATGTCTGACCTGTTGTTGAGAGTCCATTAGTGGGACAGGACATAGACTATGTTGTTGAGAGTCCATTAGTGGGACAGGACATAGACTATGTTGTTGAGAGTCCATTAGTGGGACTGGACATAGACTATGTTGTTGAGAGTCCATTAGTGGGACAGGACATGTCTGACCTGTTGTTGAGAGTCCATTAGTGGGACAGGACATATACTATGTTGTTGAGAGTCCATTAGTGGGACAGGACATAGACTATGTTGTTGAGAGTCCATTAGTGGGACAGGACATAGACTATGTTGTTGAGAGTCCATTAGTGGACAGGACATGTCTGACCTGTTGTTGAGAGTCCATTAGTGAGACAGGACATAGACTACGTTGTTGAGAGTCCATTAGTGGGACAGGACATAGACTATGTTGTTGAGAGTCCATTAGTGGGACAGGACATGTCTGACCTGTTGTTGAGAGTCCATAAGCTGGACAGAACATAGACTATGTTGTTGAGAGTCCATTAGTGGGACAGGACATGTCTGACCTGTTGTTGAGAGTCCATTAGTGAGACAGGACATTGACTATGTTGTTGAGAGTCCATTAGTGGGACAGGACATGTCTGACCTGTTGTTGAGAGTCCATTAGTGGGACAGGACATAGACTATGTTGTTGAGAGTCCATTAGTGAGACAGGACATAGACTATGTTGTTGAGAGACCATTAGTGGGACAGGACATAGACCATGTTGTTGAGAGTCCATTAGTGAGACAGGGCATAGACTATGTTGTTGAGAGTCCATTAGTGGGACAGGACATGTCTGACCTGTTGTTGAGAGTCCATAAGCGGGACAGAACATAGACTATGTTGTTGAGAGTCCATTAGTGGGACAGGACATGTCTGACCTGTTGTTGAGAGTCCATAAGCGGGACAGAACATAGACTATGTTGTTGAGAGTCCATTAGTGGGACAGGACATGTCTGACCTGTTGTTGAGAGTCCATTAGTGGGACAGGACATTGACTATGTTGTTGAGAGTCCATTAGTGGGACAGGACATGTCTGACCTGTTGTTGAGAGTCCATTAGTGGGACAGGACATAGACTATGTTGTTGAGAGTCCATTAGTGAGACAGGACATAGACTATGTTGTTGAGAGTCCATTAGTGGGACAGGACATAGACTATGTTGTTGAGAGTCCATTAGTGAGACAGGGCATAGACTATGTTGTTGAGAGTCCATTAGTGGGACAGGACATGACTACCTGTTGTTGAGAGTCCATTAGTGAGACAGGACATAGACTATGTTGTTGAGAGTCCATTAGTGGGACAGGACATGTCTGACCTGTTGTTGAGAGTCCATTAGTGGGACAGGACATAGACTATGTTGTTGAGAGTCCATTAGTGGGACAGGACATAGACTACCTGTTGTTGAGAGTCCATTAGTGGGACAGGACATAGACTATGTTGTTGAGAGTCCATTAGTGGGACAGGACATAGACTATGTTGTTGAGAGTCCATTAGTGGGACAGGACATAGACTATGTTGTTGAGAGTCCATTAGTGGGACAGGACATGTCTGACCTGTTGTTGAGAGTCCATTAGTGGGACAGGACATAGACTATGTTGTTGAGAGTCCATTAGTGGGACAGGACATGTCTGACCTGTTGTTGAGAGTCCATTAGTGGGACAGGACATAGACTATGTTGTTGAGAGTCCATTAGTGGGACAGGACATGTCTGACCTGTTGTTGAGAGTCCATTAGTGGGACAGGACATAGACTATGTTGTTGAGAGTCCATTAGTGGGACAGGACATAGACTATGTTGTTGAGAGTCCATTAGTGGGACAGGACATAGACTATGTTGTTGAGAGTCCATTAGTGGGACAGGGCATAGACTATGTTGTTGAGAGTCCATTAGTGGGACAGGACATGTCTGACCTGTTGTTGAGAGTCCATTAGTGGGACAGGACATAGACTATGTTGTTGAGAGTCCATTAGTGGGACAGGACATAGACTATGTTGTTGAGAGTCCATTAGTGAGACAGGACATACTTTGTAGACAGGACATAGACTATGTTGTTGAGAGTCCATTAGTGGGACAGGACATAGACTATGTTGTTGAGAGTCCATTAGTGGGACAGGACAGAGACTATGTTGTTGAGAGTCCATTAGTGGGACAGGACATGTCTGACCTGTTGTTGAGAGTCCATTAGTGAAACAGGACATAGACTATGTTGTTGAGAGTCCATTAGTGGGACTGGACATGTCTGACCTGTTGTTGAGAGTCCATTAGTGGGAGAAGATACAGACTATGTTGTTGAGAGTCCATTAGTGGGACAGGACATAGACTATGTTGTTGAGAGTCCATTAGTGGGACAGGACATAGACTATGTTGTTGAGAGTCCATTAGTGGGACAGGACATAGTCTATGTTGTTGAGAGTCCATTAGTGGGACAGGACATGTCTGACCTGTTGTTGAGAGTCCATTAGTGGGACAGGACATAGACTATGTTGTTGAGAGTCCATCAGTGAGACAGGACATAGAATATGTTGTTGAGAGTCCATTAGTGAGACAGGACATGTCTGACCTGTTGTTGAGAGTCCATTAGTGGGACAGGACATAGACTATGTTGTTGAGAGTCCATTAGTGGGACAGGACATAGACTATGTTGTTGAGAGTCCATTAGTGGGACAGGACATAGACTATGTTGTTGAGAGTCCATTAGTGAGACAGGACATGTCTGACCTGTTGTTGAGAGTCCATTAGTGGGACAGGACATATACTATGTTGTTGAGAGTCCATTAGTGGGACAGGACATAGACTATGTTGTTGAGAGTCCATTAGTGGGACAGGACATAGACTATGTTGTTGAGAGTCCATTAGTGGGACAGGACATGTGACCTGTTGTTGAGAGTCCATTAGTGGGACAGGACATAGACTACGTTGTTGAGAGTCCATTAGTGGGACAGGACATAGACTATGTTGTTGAGAGTCCATTAGTGGGACAGGACATGTCGACTATGTTGTTGAGAGTCCATTAGTGGGACAGGACATAGACTATGTTGTTGAGAGTCCATTAGTGGGACAGGACATGTCTACCTGTTGTTGAGAGTCCATTAGTGGGACAGGACATAGACTATGTTGTTGAGAGTCCATTAGTGGGACAGGACATAGACTATGTTGTTGAGAGTCCATTAGTGGGACAGGACATGGACTATGTTGTTGAGAGTCCATTAGTGAGACAGGACATAGACTATGTTGTTGAGAGTCCATTAGTGAGACAGGACATAGACTATGTTGTTGAGAGTCCATTAGTGGGACAGGACATAGACTATGTTGTTGAGAGTCCATTAGTGGGACAGGACATGTCTGACCTGTTGTTGAGAGTCCATTAGTGAGACAGGACATAGACTATGTTGTTGAGAGTCCATTAGTGGGACAGGACATAGACTATGTTGTTGAGAGTCCATTAGTGGGACAGGACATAGACATGTACTGTTGTTGAGAGTCCATTAGTGAGACAGGACATAGACTATGTTGTTGAGAGTCCATTAGTGGGACAGGACATAGACTACCTGTTGTTGAGAGTCCATTAGTGGGACAGGACATAGACTATGTTGTTGAGAGTCCATTAGTGGGACAGGACATGTCTGACCTGTTGTTGAGAGTCCATTAGTGGGACAGGACATAGACTATGTTGTTGAGAGTCCATTAGTGGGACAGGACATGTCTGACTATGTTGTTGAGAGTCCATTAGTGGGACAGGACATAGACTATGTTGTTGAGAGTCCATTAGTGGGACAGGACATAGACTATGTTGTTGAGAGTCCATTAGTGGGACAGGACATGACTGACCTGTTGTTGAGAGTCCATTAGTGGGACAGGACATAGACTATGTTGTTGAGAGTCCATTAGTGGGACAGGACATAGACTACCTGTTGTTGAGAGTCCATTAGTGGGACAGGACATAGACTATGTTGTTGAGAGTCCATTAGTGGGACAGGACATGTCTGACCTGTTGTTGAGAGTCCATTAGTGGGACAGGACATAGACTATGTTGTTGAGAGTCCATTAGTGAGACAGGACATAGACTATGTTGTTGAGAGTCCATTAGTGGGACAGGACATGGACTATGTTGTTGAGAGTCCATTAGTGGGACAGGACATGTCTGACCTGTTGTTGAGAGTCCATTAGTGGGACAGGACATAGACTATGTTGTTGAGAGTCCATTAGTGGGACAGGACATAGACTATGTTGTTGAGAGTCCATTAGTGGGACAGGACATGACTATGTTGTTGAGAGTCCATTAGTGAGACAGGACATAACTATGTTGTTGAGAGTCCATTAGTGGGACAGGACATGACTGACCTGTTGTTGAGAGTCCATTAGTG